>NC_133363.1:10878460-10946412 GCF_049309525.1 Garra rufa | reverse complement strand
TATCAGTAGAAAGCTTATCTATTGAGCTTTCATAGGATGTATATATCTCAGTTTTGTAAAATTTAACCTTATGACTGGTTTTGTGGTCCAGGGTCACATATATAAAATATTAAGTAATTACTAGTTACTAATAATAGTGTAATTAGATTACTGTGCAAAAAAAATATTTATTACTAATTAATTTCTAAATCCTATATCAACTTCAACAAATTATTGATACAAGGATAGAAATGAAACAGTTTTTTAAAATAAAATAATAGATAGCTACATAAATTATTCTGGTCACACTTTAGATTAGGGTCCAATTCTCACTATTTACTAATTATTAACTATGACTTTTGCCTCAATTTTCTCCTAATTACTGCTTAAAAATACTTAGTAAAGTAGTAGGGTCGGATTAAGGATTTAGAATAAGGTCTTGTAGAATAAGACATTAATGTGCTCTTTAAGTAATAACAAACAGCCAATATTCCAGTAATATTCATGCTTATAACCAACTAGTAGATAGAATTGGAAACTAAAGTGTTACCAATAGATTTTTTGCTAGATAAGATCTTTATTCTTTGGCTGGGTTGTGTAGAGCCCTTTAAAGCTGTACTGAAACTGCAATTTGGACCTTCAACCCATTGGGATCCGCTGAAAAATCTTGGAATGTTTCCTCAAAAAACTACTGGTTGAAAATAGTCCTCTGCATAAACTGTCATATAAAGAGAAATAAAAAGTCATTGTCGAGGTACACAGAACAAAAGCAAATAGGTGAAGATAAATAACTGATTTCAAACACTGATGTCATGATACAACCAACTGTTTGAACTGGCCCTTTGTTTATCAGGAACCAGTCTAACTGTACAGATTGCAAATGGGTTCTTTAGAAAGCTGCTGGTGTGGGTCAAACTCGGGTGCCAAAGAGGTGGAGCAGCTGGCAGAGGTGTGATAAGCAGAGAGAGTCAGTTAGGAGATTGCAGAGGTTCAAACACTCCTCCACACGCCACTTTTACAGTTTTGCTTAATCCAACGCAAAAGTGCTTTCAACAAACAAATAAGAAACACTTCCACATTCCTTCCTTTCCCCCTGCTATTTCAGGATTTGCCAAAACAGCTACGTAATCTCAATGTCATGGTCAGGAAGCTTCTACTTTTAAACTATTTGCATACAATGGGAGTGGGGGGGGTTCCATATCCTTAATACAGCAGAGGGACTTGCACTATTGCCCCTGCCCAACCACACACTCCTCTCTGCTCAGGCACTGAGATCACAGCACTCGGGGACAGTTAGACCTGCGCTCAATTGCGGACAAGGACGCTCTTCCTTCCTGGCTGACAGACAATAGAGGGGGTAAACATGACTCCACCCTTATCCTTCCCCGCACACGACCGCACGAGTGTTGTCCCCCACCTCTCACCCCGCTGCTCCTCATATGCACTTACAGCGCACACAAAAGGAATGCCAGCTTTTACAATGCGCTACAGCGGGACAGACGCAGTCAGGGGATGCATGTTTATGAATAGGGCCCGGTTTATGGAGGATGTAACATCTTTGGGACCAAAACGACTTCATGACGTTCACAGCTCTCCGGCAAAGTCCACAGAGAGCAATCTATTGTGATAATGTCGTAGCCCCGAGGTGCCGGAGGTGTCAAACCTGATGCTGAAGGTGTCGAGACCCTATGACATTTATTTCACGCATTTCACTCAGGCGACCCAACAACACTGAGGCTTTTAAAAAAGCATCAGCCCTAGTGTCTCAGGTGGGAGTTAATGGAATATTTCAACTAAACATTTACTTATGTGAAACAAACAAACAAACAAACAAACAAAAACAGCTTGCACATTCTTCTAGATAACTCTTTTTGTGTTTCAGACAGTGTTGTTTTAATATCATTTAGACTATTATAATTTGTATTAATATAAAAAGTTTTTAATTTTATAATTTTGTCTTGTTTATTAAATATAATTTAGATCTATCTATCTATCTATCTATCTATCTATCTATCTATCTATCTATCTATCTATCTATCTATCTATCTATCTATCTATCTATCTATCTATCTATCTATCTATCTATCTATCTATCTATCATCTACCATATTATCATATTATAGCTTTTATTAATATTTTGAATCTTATTTTTAATGTATAATTTTAATTTAAGTTTAAATTTTAAGTTTTCTATCTATCATTTATCTATCTACATTAGTACATCACGTCCAGCTAAATTAAAATTAAATATGTTGCTAAAATAAGTTTTTATATTTATTTCAGATAATGTATATTTTGTTTCAAGTAATGTTTATTTTTTATTTTAATTTTTTTAATTGAAACAAACTATTAAAATTGGAGTCCTGGTTCCAAATGAAAAAGAATGAAAGCCGTAAAATTATTTTATTTTTGAGTAAAATCCTTCTTTAATAAGCATTCAAGAAAGGAGCATTCAAAAATGTATAAGGATTTAAGAACAAAATCCATGTTATTTAACACAGGGTTTTCAACACCATCTTATTTCTGTTTAAAAAAACAGGTATATATTATATATATACAGGTATATAAGTATTTGTTATATGATTTTGTAAAAATATTTTCATATAAAATATAAAAACTTGTAAGTAACAAAAATCTAAGCATGTATAGCCTAAAACAACTGAAAACAGCTATTTTTTAACTAAGCTCAAAAGAATGTCAGACTCTGATGCCATGTAACTGTAAAAACACACTGTTATGAGTTACAACACACTTATGAGTTGTTATCCTATTAGCTTAGCAGAAAGCAAGCATGTGTTGATGTTGCTTATAAATAACAAAGGAGTGAAATTTTACAAGACTTGTGATCAAATGTCACACTTAGCACTTAATGTAGCACCAGGCCATGAGAAACAAGGTGTTATTCACTGAAATTTGAGAAAAGTCACGGTTTTCCATGGCAGGCAAATGTCACTTGTAAAAACAACAGATTGCTGAACGTGTGAGAAGAATAAATCATACGAAATTCTCAATTAGGCTCAGGCTTAATCCTTTAAACAAGCCCATTTCCTGCATTATAACATTTATGGTCAGAAAAATGCGAGAAAAAGGACTTTTACACCTTTTGAACCTTACATCTGTTTGTAGCATCTCTAAGCCAAATTACTAAGACAACTATTTGCATAGGTAATAAAGAGGCAATTTATAATCAGTTAAGTGTCAGGTGTAGCCACGCTCTTTCATTCTGATCTAATAAAAGGAACGTGCGTGTTGCAAAGCATTGTGCTTGTTTTCTTTCAGAGTCCCTTTGAAATGAATGCTGCAGGTTTAAAGTTGGCCTTGTATGGAATGTGGAGGAGATTTGTGGCAGATGAGGGCTATCTGGGACATGGTGACCCCTACCACCCTGCCACATGTGTAAGAGGTTCATCAAACCAAGGTCAGGGGTCAGGAGGTTAGGATTCTGTTTCCTGTTTCACACAGACCGCGGCTTCATCTGGGTCCAGATATCAGCGCCTCCATCAAAGGCCTGACAATGGCAGCCATTCAAGCCTGGGCCCGTTCTCAAGCCGTTACAAACCAGACACAGAGCAAGCCTAAGAGTTTCACTCTGATTATGACGAGATGTGGATGTCAGTACACTTCCTCCCTGGATAATTCTCTGACAGCATTTCATTGAGCTACAGTGACTGATGTTTACAAGTCATAGTAGGTTTGGTTGAGGATTTTTGGCACCTAATTTATGCATTCTATTGGTAAAGAGTGTGTTAACATTTATAGCTAATATTTATTTTATGTTATTGACCCTTGCGAAAAATCATTTATTATTACCAAATGTGCAACTGTAGAGAATTTAAAACATTTAAAGTTTGTTTATACAGCTGTACTTGCAGGTATTAAAATATGAATGAAATAAAGGCCACTTAACTAGAGAATACACTTAAAAGAGTACATTTTCATGACTTCTTTCAAACACACTTAAGTTAACTTTTGTAATAATGTCAATTTTGTTCTTTAAAGTACATTTTGAAGGAGAAGTTGACTTCCAGAACTAATATTTACAGATCATTTACTCACCCCCTTGTCATCCATGATGTTCATGTCTTTCTTTCTTCAGTCGTAAAGAAATTATGTTTTTTGAGGAAAACATTTCAGGATTTCTTTTCATATAGTGGTCTTCTATGGTGCCCATTAGTTTGAACTTCCAAACTGAAGTTTAAATGCAGCCTTGAAGGGCTCTAAACGTTCCCAGCCAAGGAAGAAGGGTCTTATTTAGCAAAACAATTGGTTATTTTCTGAAAAAAAAAAAAAAAATCTACAATTTATATATTTTTTTAACCTCAAATGCTTATCTTGTCTAGCTCTGCATGTACTCTATGTGTTCCAGTTCAAGACAGTTAGGGTAGGTTGAAAAATCATCCTCCATTATCTCTTTTTGTAAAGGGCATTGATCTTCTTTGCATGTTTACTTATGCAGCGATGTAGGACGATTTTGAAGTTAGAGGTGAAAATGAGATGGGAGTTTTTCGACATACCCTAACTGTCTTGAACCGGAATACACAGAGTACACTCAGAGCTAGACAAGATGAGCATTTGAGGTTAAAAAGTATATAAACTGTAATTTTTTTTTTTTTTTTTTTTTTTTAGAAATTAACCAATCATTTCGCTAGATAAGACCCTTCCTCCTCGGCTGGGATCATTTAGATTCTTCGAAAAACTTGCGGGCACCATAGAAGTCCACTATATGAAGAAAAATCCTGAAATGTTTTCCCCAAAAAACCTTGGATGACAAGGGGGTGAGTAAATTATCCTGTCATGCTTTAAAAAAAGTACACTTGATGTGTTAATTAACATAAATCACATGTAGAAGACTAGTGTGTTATTTAATATTACATATAAAGTATATGCATATACTATTTGTACTAAAGGAAAAAGAAATGCTTTCATGTGATAAAGGTGGATCACAGGTTGATTAATGTTGAGCCAAAATAAATAAACATGGATATGGATGATTCAAGAACATGAGAATTTAACAGTATGAGTTAAAATGAGTCATATCTTACAAACTCTGGAATTTAGGTATGATTCAGCCCTTATCTTAGCATAGCTACACACACATATAGTCAACACAAAAACTTTTTTAACAACTGTTGATTGTCTGATTTTGAAAGCTTTACAAAGGCAGAAAATCTGTGAATGACACAAACAGTGCTAAAAAGGAGACTCAGCTTATAGTTGTATGTTAGCATGTTGCTAAGCTAACAGTAAGCATTAAAATACAAAACACAAAAAGAGCTGGCAAGATAATGCAATTTGCAATTACACTTAATAATTGTTATGGATATTTTCAGTATTGAATTAAATATATTCATTTGTATAGTTTTTTTTATTTACTTTTTTCTTCCACTTAGCTTGTTGCAGTGCATTCTGGGAATGTCTTTGATGTGAAGGAGACATGCTACCTTAGTATCTGACCAAAATAAGATATCTTAAGAGGAAACATTATTTAAATGCTTACTTTTTGGAACAGCCTTCGTATAAGAAGCATACCTCGTATGTCTTAACATGCTAAATCTGAAGGCAACTGACTAGGTTTTGGAACAAAGCAAAATACTCATTCACACAATCACTAAAACTAACCTCATCCTTCAGGCTTACACAGTCACAAAGGTCATTTTAAGCAGACTTCTGTACATGAATGTGTTTTAGAGCTGACCCAACCCAGAGTCAACATGCATCAGCAATCCTAGGTCAAACTCAAATACCTCTGAGTTCCATGAACCCATTCACATGTGTCTAGGGAAAGTTTTTTTTTCTGCAGTGGTTCTCAGGTAAAGTATGCATTGTTTCATCAACGCTCACTGATATCTACCATGAATTTGTTGTCTTAGATGGGTGTGTATGGTCTCGCTATTGGTTGGGGTCCACTGAAAGTCAGCTGCGGTGAAGACATACTGCTAATCAATTGGAACAGAGAAAAGAAAGCTGAAAATGAGCCTTGACTGCTTCGTATTTAAGGTAAAACATGTTTGAAAAAATGCATTCATGTATGTTCCCTGTGAAATCTAATATCTCAAGTGCTTCTATATATCTAATACTAAATCACAGTATCGCCACAGTGCTTTTCTTTGTCAACGGTATCATGTCAGTTTCACATGGCAAGGTACAGAGATCAGGCTGGGAATGTGGAAGAAGCCTGGATTATACAGCACTGGCATCCTGGAGCTTATAAGCGCCGCCATAGCCCGTGTCTCGTCACCTGGCTCTGGTTACACTTCTCAATGTGTGACCATCTGACAGAGACACCACTCTCCATTTCCCCTCCCTGTCGGCAGTCTAGGTGGGATGGGCTGATAGGGGCCGGTGGTCTCGCACCATTGCGTCTGTGAGGGCCCATACCCAGGCGTGAAGTGCGTCTCATCCTCATAACAGTGTGGCAGAACCAGGAGTTCTGCTAAATTCTTCACCTTTGTGCGGCCCACATAGAGATTCTGTAGCCGGCCTGTTGGTCTGGTCCACACATCCGACAGTAGATCATAACATGGGGAAAAGGATTGCCAATTGTCAGTCAGAGACGTGTCTAGAGACTATACAAACAGTCACACTGCATTAAAGAGAGTGTGAAACTTTTAGGGCAGAGGGAAATGTGCAGCCTGGGAGGTGGGAAGTGTTTTTTTTTTTTTACAGCAACACTATAGCCATCCCTTACAAAAAAAGTACATGGTGGTACTATTGTACTTGATGATATCAGATGTAATACCATAGCACTAATACATCACACTAAATGATTACCATATTCATATACCATGGTGTTTAGATTTACTTTGAGAATACCATGGCATGCCCAAAAACAATGTTAATACAAAGACACCCGTAAGAAAAAAACCTGTTAAATAACAATACAGGCTTTAAATAGAAAGCTAAAAATGAAAGCCAACAATCTGCAAGTCATAAGAGGATTTAAATAAATCAAGAGACAATACAACACATGGCAATAAAATAAAGCAATACAAATGCAATGAACCTTAATGTACAAAACTGATAAGAGATTAGATTGTAAGATTATTTTGCTATAATATCCCTAGTGAAAAATAATTATACTAAAATGTGTTACAAATACATTTATTTCATGCTAAATTATACTATAAATATATTTACATATTATGTACTTACTAAAAATACCCTGAAATTGTACTTAGTATACTAAACTGGTATATTTTAAGTCTGCTAAATTGGAACAACTAATTTTGTATTTAATGCACTATAATTGTGTGGAAGTTCAACTAAAGATATACTTAAGTATATTTGATTGTGTTAAAGTGGAGCTATTTCAAGTATATATTGGGTACAATTTAAATATTTCGCATTTAAAGATCGTTATCATTTAAAGATCAAAAGTAGTGACATTAAAACATATTTTAGGCTTAATATGAACAAATGTGCATTATGCACAATTAATAGTCCAAATAAAGTTTAATTACAACTTTTTTTAATGATTTTATATAAATTCTCAAGCATTATGTCAGTAAATATGTTAATAGACTTTAACTATACTTAGTATAAAATACAAGCATTATTAATCTATTCATTTTTTACTAGGGATAATATTGAATATTATTGTATACTATCATAAACTATTTAGTAAATCATAATTTTTTACCTACAAAACCTATTAATTTTGCAGTAAAAATGTAATGCATATAAGGCAATGTTAAACCATTTCTTTTTTGTCATATGTAATATCATTTCTTTATTAACAGGTAGCATTTTACCATTTATAGACATATTATGCCTCTTTTTACAAAATGTAATATAAGTTTCAGGTGTCCCCAGAATGTGTCTGTGAAGTTTCAGCTCAAAATACCCCACAGATCATTTATTATATCATTAAGAAAATGCCTATTTTAAAACGGAAGCAGAAAGATGACGTTTTCAGCATGCCTCTTTAAATGCAAATGGAGCTGCTGCTCCCCACCCCTGTTTTCAGAAGAGGACTGTGCATTTACAGCTCATACACCAGATATTCTACTAAAAAAACATCTGTTTGGTTTTGATTATCATGTCTATCACACTGAAATCCTGTGTTTTAAACCACATTCGTTTAAACTTCTGATATATGGTTTTCTGAGCGCACACATCTAAAGCATGCATACAGAAAGCGGCTGTCACACAACTTGTGAGTACTAAACTAAGTTCTCTTTCATGTCTTATTGCACTTAAACTGTCAAATACACAGTCGGTTACTTCTGTGAAGTTAAACAGCTGGGAAAGAAATTGCATGTTTATATTAGATCTGTGTGGCAGCACTGTGTAATATACAGTAAATAAATCAATAAATCCACTGCTCTCTTGTCTCCTCTGAGGGTGGGGCTCTAAATAGTGTCCTGTGCTCGTCTGTGCAGCCAAAGACAGAACAGTTAGCATGCTTAGCTTGAATTTTCACCATGGCGTTAGATCCGGTTCACTGTTGTGGCTTGCAGAAACAAAATGGTGGTGCCGTGAGTTTTTTTTTTTTTTTTTTTTTTTTTTTTTGATAGTGGCTCCCACCCAAGGTGAAAGGACTCACTTCTATGTAGGCTGTTAATAGTCATGGCAGATCAAAACATGCAATTGTGTAACGTTTTCAAATGCCTACACATGTGCATGAATTCCACCCTAATTTGTAAACATACTATATTAAAGGCTTGTAGCTAGGTGAGTGCATATGCTGTGTTGTTTCATATGATATTATGTTACATTTTCACAGCATTTAACACTGACGCAAGAGTGTAGATACTTATTAAGTTAAGCATTCAAATGTTTAATGTAATTTAAGCTTTACACACCCACATGTAAACATGAAGACATGCACAAAGTGGAAGAAGAAAATAAAAGGGGAGTTGATGAGACTTGCGTAGGTGTACTTTGGTATGAACGGTCTCATGTGAACATGCTCCCAGTGAGCTGGGAGGGATCAGGGAACCGCACAGAGAGTAGGGTGCGCCTCTCTATCCATGCATTGCTGAACAATGCTGCCAAGGAACTGACAAAGGTCAAGCAAGAAAGAGAACGAGTGTGCCTTCTTATCGCACCGTTGACCTACAACTCCTACATGCTATGCCATTCTTATAAAAGCAGGTGCAATAGTCGCTGCTTTGAGGAGTGAGGCAACAAAGTCAAGGTGTCGGTTCCTTAAGAAGTCTCAATATAGTCAGAACTCTCTGTTAGGGTTGAGATAACACTCTATTGTAGGATTTTGGTTAGTTTGTTCATGCAGAACCACCACTGTCCAGTACTGTTAAAACTAGGTTTGTTGGACTGTAAAAGTTGCATCGCTTCCGGTTGTGCACTAACTCTGTGTTGAGTATGATTTAAGCACTATATATTTTTAAAGATGGTTTGACATCTCAAATTTCACAAGATTCACCCATTTAAAAGGCTATGAATCCATCAAAGAAGTCATGCAGAGCATTTTTGACACACCTGCCAACAGAATGTATCCTATCCCCTCTGCTCCTGGCAATGTTGATTTCAACAAAGTACACTTAACTTTTGGGTAAAAAACAGTCTTCCTGTTGACTTGTCAGCAGACTGAGGAGAACTGCCTTGTCTGCACAATTTTTTGAAGAGTCTCAGGTCAAAATGTTTGAATCTCCAAGACTCTCACCCTCCTGGTCTAAACTAAATGGGCCATTTCCAAGAAATCACCTGACTCACTTTCACTTTTATTCTTAGTTTTGACCACTGTGATAAGTAAATGACAGCAATACAAACTAGTGAATCAGTAACCTGTATTAACTTAAGTGTGGGAGTTGAATAATTTAAGTGGTCACTAGCTATTTTGTACCTATATGCCAAACACCACCACCAAACCATTTATTCTTTCTTTCCACCGCTAAATCAAGCACAGCGACAAATGGGAGATTAATTAATATGAATGAGTGGTTTGCAATGGAGGCATGTTTAGGTTAGCCCAACCTCCTCATCATCTGTCTAATCAGCTCCAGGGAGGGAGTAATGTCATCCAGATGCAGTCGGACACCCATAGGGTGCTGGGAGAACCCTGCTGGGAGTTCTTTGGCATTAGCCTTCCCATGCTCTTGAAGGTTTAGTATGCTCATAATATTAGCTGCACTAAGCACCACTACTATAGAAAGACATATGGCATATGAACTACAGTGCCAAGATGACTGCAGGTCCATGAATGCACAAACCAAACCTTGAAGAGTGGATTATGCGTTCATTTTCTGCCATATGACCCCAGACCGGCAGAGTGGTAAAAAGCTGTGTGGAACATGTGGTTCTCTTTATGCCTCCAAATTCATAGGACCAGGTACCAAAACTAAACTTCTCCTAACACCAGCAAGAGGAATCAACATCAAGAGTAAATGTGCCCCAACTGACCCCTGCAAGATGTCTGCACAGCAGCAATATGACCAGAAGCCACAGAGTGTCCGAAGAGATCAAAAGCCATTGGTGTCATGCTATTAGACCACACAAATATTTTTGAAGCTCTCTTCTATTAGTAATGCATTTCAAAATGTACGCTGAATTAAGGTAAATTCAGGGCCCTTTTTGGCTGTGTTTACACGGTCAATGTTCGATGTTTATAAAGGTGATTCTCAAATTGTCCTGTTTATAAAACAGCTAGGAGCAGCTGAACAGTTACCGAAAGGGGGGTCTGATGGTATTTCATGCATTCTGACTTATTTACACTGCTAAAGAGTTGGATTCTCATGCTAAACATGGCCAAAGTTTATAACAAAAACAAGTTGGACGTACTGTATGACAGGGATTTTTTCGTGCCAAATACGCTCCTTCAGGGTTCATATTATTTTTTTAAGTTTTTTTTTTTTTCCAAGTATGGCCCTGCATGACATCATAATGGACGGAATTCCTTGTATGGGCGCACAAATCAACCAGGGGTGCGTTTCCCAAAACCAACTATGGTTGCAAGTTCTGTCCTTACTAATAGAGTTAATTGGAACCATAGTTAGCTAACAATGCTTTTGGGAAACATACCTCAGAGCATGAGAAAGAGCATGCCCATATACCTGCTTCATACAGGTTATGGAAGTCATCAGCAGCACTGCACAGGACTTGCTTGAAAAGGAATTGTCATTTTGTTTTTAGAAAATGAAATCAACAGTGTCACCAAAGATGTTGTTTTTGCTTGTGAGGAAAAGATATCGTTTGGCTTTCCAAAAAACCCAGCATTAAGGGAACAGTGGATGCAGTTTGTTTCTCCGTGGGAGCAACGGAGTTGTGCAAGCGTTTTTGTTTGTTCCCGGCATTTTAAATTAAATACAATTTAAGTCAATCAACTTTTTGTTCCTGTTTAATTTATGTGAATGTCACAGCTTGCAGGCAATTGTAACACAAAAGCTTTGCATGCTCGTGACTCTTTAGCTCCACCCACGGCATGCCTCCAGGAGCTCAACTGGGGCAGTCATGGCCTAATGGTTAGAGACTCTGACTTGTAACCCGCAGGTTGTGGGTTTGAGTCTCAAGTCTGGCAGGGATTGTCAGTGGGGGGAGTGAATAACCAGCCTCAATACCACGACTAAGGTGAGACCCTTGAGCAGGGCACCGAACCCAACTGCTCCCCGAGCGCTGCAGCATTGTCTGCCTACTGCTCCAGGTGTGTGTGTGCACTTGGATAGGTTAAATTCAAAGCACAAATTCTGTATGGGTCACCATACTTGGCCACATGTCCTTTCCATTCCTTTCCTTTCCTTTTTTCAAGAGAGTAGTGGTACAGTGGTGTATATATGTGATTTATAAATCTAATTAAACTAAAGGCTCTTCTGAGATATGAAGGATGCAGTATACTCTGTAGGTACTCAAGATTAACATGAGATCAGCAAAAACTGTGTCATGTCCCCTGTAAGTAAATATGAAAAATGGTAATGTCCATGACACAAAGTCTCATCACATAGAGACAACATTAATACATGAGTCCAGTCGAATACAAGTTCATACGTCAGACTTTAATTAACCAACAGCCACTTCGAATGCTTTTTATTTAGAAGTGGAGAGCGTAACATTTGGCCCGCACCCAAACCACAAAACTGATGGGAGCAGAAGATGGAGACTTAATCTAAAGCTTTCAAATGACTCACAGCTCATATCTTCAACTCTGAGTTACCAGAACATCAAAAAAAATGTAACACAAACAAGACCCACTCTGCAGGGGTCTACTCTACGACATGCCAGACAACTATTTGTCCATGTTTACCAAAAATGTGGTTGTGAGTCTTGACAATTTAAGGTTACAGAATGCTGGAGTTATAGAATGAGATTTTTTAACTGTACCATGTGCAAACACAACACATTGGCACTCTAAAACAAAGCTGTTGTGTGAACGTGTTGTGTCACTAGGTCAGTACCCAGCAAAGGTACACTTTTGTACCCTAAAGTGTACATACTAAAACCTTTTGAGGGCACCTTTTGTACCTCTAAAGGTGCTATATTTTTTCTAAGAGTAAAGTAGTTCAATTCTACATGATGCCATTTTGTATATAAAGGTATATCAAAGACAGAGCACGAAGGTAAAGAATGTAAAGAATTTCAAAAAAACAGAGATTTTCTATACATTAAGATTAGAAATGAACATGTTAATTTGGAGATTGAAACAAGTCTCAAGGCCAGGGATGCCCAAACTTGGTTCTGGAGGGCCAATGTCCTGCAGAGTTTAGCTCCAGCCCCAATTAGACACACCTTAACCATCTAATCAATCTCTTACTAGGCATACTAGAAACTTTCCGGCAGGTGTGTTGAGGCAAGTTGGAGCTAAACTCTGCAGGACCGAGTTTGGGCACCCCTGCTCAAGACAAAAGGCTCAAAAAGGTGATGTTGAACAATGGTAACAAAGAACTCTACTTATGCCCAGTAATGGCTGCTCTGAACAGTCCTCTTAAAGTTAAACAATGAATCCGTTTCCTCCAGTGTTAGTATTCTGTAAAACATCTGTAGGGAATGATTATGGATATGGTCAAATACAAGTAGGAAGGATGAGGAAAGTTGAATGAGGAAGAAATGAGCAACATTTCTGACTTGGTCCTCTTGGACTCTTTGTGACTTGCCAACTACTTGCGCTTCAAGTCTTGTTTGAATAAGAGGCCTTCTGCATTGCGGGAAGAGAGGTGAGGCCCTGTGCTGCCAGAAGGACTCAGCTCTGATGCCACAGTGGCATCATGGGTTGAGCTGATGAGAGCAGGGGGCAAACACAAATGTTCAAAAGGGGCTACAGAAAAGAAAAAGGGCCCCAGTGAGGAGAAAATTCCAGGCTGGCTTGCGGTGTTTGTTTCTGGGCTTTGTGTGGAGAGGCCCATGGTGAGTAGTGTTGCGTAAGTGGGCCGCGTGGCTGCTCTGGCATGCGGGCGGCTGAATTACTGCGGCAGATGGTAGAGCCGCTCCTGTGGGGGCCCACCGTGTCGTGCCAATGTTCCGGGTCGGCTGGCCCTTTCCCCCTCCCCTTGCTCTCTCTAACTCAGTAACACACAAAGGCCCCAGGAAGTGGCGATGAATGTACGGCCAGAGGA
This sequence comes from Garra rufa, assembly GCF_049309525.1. Classification (NCBI taxonomy): domain Eukaryota; kingdom Metazoa; phylum Chordata; class Actinopteri; order Cypriniformes; family Cyprinidae; genus Garra; species Garra rufa. The sequence continues at coordinate 10,932,931 of NC_133363.1, read as the reverse complement.
GCATGCCGAGGCGTGGGCCACAATTGGAGCTTTCAATCAGTGAACACTCGTTAATGCTGAGCCACGCTGCCGCTGCTGCCTTGCTGTCTCACATGGGCCTCGCACCCCTTCCCCCTTTGTCTTGGAGCGCGCCAAAGTGTGGGGCCCGTTCTCCTGATTATTTAGAAACCAGTGTTGGCTGGCAGTGTTGTGCCTGTGTTGCTTTGAATTGGTCATTGCATAGTCGAGGATCAAGCTCGTTTGCTGGTTAAGGATCCCACTTCTTTCTAGGCGGCTGATGGCTTTGTGTTTAGAAGTGTGTGTGTGACTGTGTGTGTGTGTGTGTGTGGAAAAGCACTGGAAGCTGGACAGATCCTTTTGTTGAGCAAGTTAAGATATTTTTTGTCTTAAATACTTCAGACGTTATCAGTTCTACACTTTCTCTGTATTAAAGTCACTTATCTTTTGTGAGGATCTTGTATTTTTATTGTCCAGTATGATATTCTATAAATATATGAGGTGGTATGAATGCAATTGCATGAAAACAAGATGTCAAGTGTTGTCAACTAGCCGCTAACTAAATCTAGCATACTGACAAGAAGAATTGTTTTTACAGTATACTTTCAAGTTTTATTTTTGTTTTATAATTTTTATATTATTTCTAGAGAGTGAGAGATGTAACTATGCTATCAGAATTGCACTGCATATGCTTTCTTTTAAAAAATTCCACATGGTATTCATGAAATGAATTCATTTTATAACAAACACCAGAGTTTACTTTTGTGAGTGTGTGCTTTTTCTTGTTACCGCTTTAATAGCAGGGTTAAGCTGAAGTCTAAAGTGACTTAAATATTGCTGACTCACGTTTTCCAGCGCATGTTAACACTGTTCAAACATGGCTGCATGGCTCTGACAAGGGGCGTTCCCAGAAGTCACTGCGTGACCTATGATCCCTATTGACATTTTTTGCAGTATTGTTCCAATCACATTTAGTAGTTAGAAGTTTTATGCTATGTTTCAGTTTTCATGTACCGCCATGCTTTGCACCATCATTATGCACCATACTAGTAAAAAACAAAGTAATGATATTGGCAGTCTTCCAAAAACACAGAAAAAAGGGTTGAAGTGATAGCACCATTACTAGGTTTAGCACTTAAACCAGCTATAACACCAGTGGAATGTTGTACATTCAGAGTGTTGTAGTGTTGATCTGGCAATAAACCTTGCATATGGTTGCACCAGGGATGATGAAAAGGACTCACCATCATTTTTATCATGTTATGATTCTGTAAAAAGTGTTTATGGATGACAAACAGATGTTTTCACTGAGTCTTACAAAGAGGCCTAAAATGGCCAACCAGACAGGAACAAACAAGCAGCAATGCTACGTAAAGCGCTATATAATGGGGCTGATTTGAAATGACTGGCTTTTTTAAACAGTCATAATCCCTTTTGCAGGCCAGGGAGCTACCACACTAAAAAGAGCATTGTGGTGGCGTTGAGCTTGTGGGAGTGATTTACATAGCTAAAGGAAGGTAATCAGCTGGCACTGCGGCCATTGAGGAGGGGGTTCAAAGGAAGTTTGATTGAAGTCCGCTGAGGAAAAAGCTAAATAGATTGACAGTCAGGCCTCCCAAATCAGCCCCCTGTTCTGGCTTGGGAGAGTGTGTAGGGCAAGAGGTCATTTTTTAAATGGGAAAAGGGGAAACAGGTCCAGGTTAGCAAACTACCCCTACTTTCAGCTCTAGTGTTGGCAGTATAAGTGTCGAACAATGTGAGCTAGCAATACTATACGAGAGTCTGCAAGCAATCACGTTTTTCTCGAACACTTATCCCAGCAGAAACTTAGGAAAATATATAGACCGATATGAAGGTCCCTTCTTTCATTTTCCAAATGGCTTGTCCTATGTAGGGTCGCGGGGATGCTGGAGCCTATCCCAGAGTTTCGGGCTGTGGGCAGGGAAACATCACAGGGCTCATATATGAAGATTGTAGAGATGAAGAAATTGTGGGCTAAATGATTTTGGCTTTTGTACACACATGTAAACAGAAAGGCGCATAATAGCCCAGTAAAGCGAACAAGTTCAAACCGATATTGATAATGAAAATTTTCAATTGCCCTCATTCACTGACTGAGATAACAACAAGCTTTATGGCTGCAGCATCCAACCAATCCAGATACTTCCGCTTAGACAGCTAGCCAATCAGAAAGCTCAGAAGAAGGACCATTCAACTCATTCATTCACTGGAGAACATGGAGATGCCACTGTGTTTGTTATCTTCATTCAAGACTTTATTGCCTCAACTTTATGACACATTTCCTTTTTCCATCATAACTAAATTGCTCTATGAAGATAGATTGAGGTCTTTAAAATGAATGATTTACACATCAAAGAATCTGTCACAAGCTTCCTCTTTGATGTCTTTCCTCATGCCCATATTTAGATGATGGGTGGGGTGTTTACTTTGATTATTTTGGCTTTAATTATCTCATCGGCAGCTGTATGGAGTGGTTAATCAATATGAGAATTTTACATTAGTTAGGTCAGTTCAGCTGTGGCATTTAGCATACTGTTACAGTTTATACTGGACGAATACAAATTATATTGTAACAAACTGACTAATACAACAAATTTATTCCACACAAGTACACACATACACACACACACAGTTTCAATGCAGCTGTCAGACCTCACAAAGCCAAGCCTGTAATGCTAGGAACAGCCAGCTGGACACAGCATACCCTCTATTCCTTCTCTAGTACAAAACTTTACCCCCCTCTTGCTGCCCTCTACCACCTTTACACTAATTATCACATGCCAAGGCACTTGCCAAGTGGGCAGCTGTCAGCATGGGTGGCAGGAGTGGATGAGAGACAGTAAGTAAAAGGAATAAGAGAGAGACATTTAGAGAGCTTCGGTAAGAATGTCATAAAGTGTGTAAGACAATTATTGGGCAACAGTGGAACTCGGTGATGTGAGTGAAGAAAGAACTAGATTTTGTTTGGAAAAAAATTCTGCTCACTTACAGAAGAAGTTATTCTAAAAGTATTGCTATGCAGATGCTAATGTATTAGGGGTTTAAGGGCAAAACACAGAAGCAACCTGCCTGCCATTGATGACCTGAGCAGGAATGTGGGTAAAGTAACTCTGATGGATGGATAAGATCAAGACCATTACAGTTTTGTATGTCAAGAAGAATATTTTTAATTAAATGCGTAATAATTAAAATATGGAATCAGTAAAAGTCATGCTATAAGGATGTGCTTTATGGATTTGCTGGAAGTGGGAACTCTTGCTACTGAGTTTGGTCAAGACTGTGATGGCACGTTTCCACAGTTATTAACATTGTAAATATAGCAAAATTACATTAGTATTAAAAAAAGTGTTCACAATTTACAACCAAACTATGACTTTAGCCCTATTCGGATGGGACTAGTTTTCCAGAGAGTCAATAGAGAAATTTGTCAGAATCTACCAAGTCTATGTTTTCTCACACATCTGTCAATAATATCAGAAAGACAATTAGAAGATCAATAATATCAGAAAGACAATTAGCTCACCCTCAAGTTATGCAGAGGTCAGACAGATTCGACCGCAATTTCAAAAAGAAGTCACTATGTCTACTTTTGAAGCAATCGATAGCAACATTTTGGAAAAAACAGTACTGCACCTAAAATCGTCAACCTGCAACCTTGACACACTTCCCACATCTTTTTTCAAAAGTGTGCTTAACTGTTTAGAAGCAGATCTCTTAGAAGTGGTGAACACCTCACTTCTTTCTGGGACTTTTCCAAACTCCCTGAAAACTGCAGTTGTTAAGCCCCTTCTGAAAAAGAGAAATCTTGATAACACCATATTGAGCAACTATAGACCAATATCAAATCTTCCTTTCATAGGCAAGATTATTGAAAAGGTTGTTTTTAATCAGCTTAACCACTACATAAACTCAAATGGATACCTGGACCATTTCCAATCTGGTTTCAGACCACATCATAGCACAGAGACAGCGCTCATAAAGATAATAAATGATATTCGCCTAAATTCTGATTCTGGCAATATATCAGTGCTGGTACTACTAGATCTCAGTGCTGCGTTCGAAACAGTCGATCACAACATTCTTCTAGATAGACTGGAAGACTGGGTTGGGCTTTCGGGGATGGTTCTCAAATGGTTCAGGCCATACTTAGAAGGGAGAGGCTATTATGTTAGTATAGGAGAGCATAAGTCTAAGTGGACGCCCATGACGTGCGGAGTCCCACAAGGCTCAATTCTTGCGCCACTGTTGTTCAGCCTATATGTGCTCCCACTAAGTCAAATAATGAGAAAGAACCAAATTGCATATCACACAGCACAGCTATCCAGATGATACCAAGATTTACCTAGCCTTATCGCCAAATGACTACAGCCCCATTGACTCCCTCTGCCAATGCATTGATGAAATTAACAGTTGGATGTGCCAAAACTTTCTTCAGTTAAACAAGGAGAAAACAGAAGTCATTGCATTTGGAAACAAAGATGAAGTTCATAAGGTAAATGCGTACCTTGATGCTAGGGGTCAAAAAACAAAAATCAAGTCAAGAATCTGGGTGTGATTCTGGAGTCAGACCTCAGTTTCAGTAGCCATGTCAAAGCAGTAAATAAATCAGCATACTATTGTCTCAAAAACATTGCAAGAATTAGATGTTTTGTTTCCCGTCAAGACTTGGAGAAACTTGTTCATGCCTTTATCACAAGCAGGGTGCAATGGTCTATTGCAATTTTCTCCTCACTGGCCTTCCCAAGAAGACCATTAGACAGCTGCAGCTCATACAGAACGCTGCTGCCAGGATTCTGACTAACCAGAAAATCAGAGCATATCACACCAGTCCTCAGGTCCTTACACTGGCTTCCAGTTATGTTTAGGATAGATTTTAAAGTACTTTTACTTGTTTATAAAGCACTCAATGGCCTAGGACCTACATACATTGCAGATATGCTCACTGAATATAAACCTAACAGACAACTCAGATCACTAGGATCGAGTCAGTTAGTAATATCAAGGGTTCACACAAAACAAGGGGAATCCGCTTTTAGCCATTATGCTGCCCACAGTTGGAATCAGCTTCCAGAAGAGATCAGATGTGCTAATACATTAGCCACATTTAAATGCAGACTCAAAACTCATCTGTTCAGTTGTGCATTTATTGAATGAGCACTGTGCTACGTCCGTATATGATGTATAATCATTTTTACTGTGTTAATTAATTTTAAATCAATTCTTAAATCATCTTAAATTTCTGTTCTTAAGTTCTTAAATTTTCTGTTTTTATTGTTGTGATTATTATTTAAAATTTTTATGATTTTTTATGCTATTATGATTTTAATTCCTTTTATGTACAGCACTTTGAATTGCCATTGTGTATGAAATGTGCTATATAAATAAACTTGCCTTGCCTTGCCTTGCCTCTGTAACAATTCCAGAGCAAATTACCTAATGTTTTACAGCAAACTCTGTTATCCTCTGAGAAATCTTATCCCATCCGAATGTGAATCCCATCCTATTGCCGACAATAGGGGCTTTCGCATCGCGTAGTTCTAGGAACTAGCCAGCATGATGGTTCCTAGAGAACCAAGTTCTCCCTCTGGCTGTTTTTCTGGTTGCATTCGCACTGGCAGCAGGAACTCTGAAGCGGCTGAAAACGACATCTTTATTCACAGCATTTAAAAACATCAACAACCGGATGCCATGATCACAGCTTTTTTACTGTGTGTCATGGGTTGTATGATAAAAGAGATGGAATGTAAACACACAATGTACACAATTGAAAGCGATGAAAATTTGACAATCTCTTATGACAACTTATAGTGTTACATATCATCAAGGCTGATAAAAGAATGCAATGCTGCAAACAACAGTTAGCTAAAATGCCTTTATTGCTGTTTTCCATGTTTGTGGTGTTAATATTTTTACATGACTTTTTTAAAATGCCATGCCATTGCTTAACCATGGTATTTGTAGTAAAAAAGCCAAGTTCTGTCATGAAACTCTAGATGGAGCAGGCTGATGGATCTGTAACGCAAACTGATGATATTCATAGCGTTAAACTACTTGGCAGAAGCTGATTGATTTATGTTGCATACGCAAAAAATGAGCTTTCTAGTTTACATTTAAATGGATGGTTAGCATTCACTTAAGCATTTCCCAGAACACTTTCAGAGTTTTACCGATACCCTCCACCTCCCCGGCTCCACCTGTTTAGATCTGCTATGGGCTATTTTATATGCTATCTACAACAACAGCAATAACCAACAGCAGCAGTAATTCAGCAGCGTAGCACATCTATTCTAGAGACCAAATACATTAACACTGTCATATCTATTACCATGCTAAAATCTTCAAAGAGTTGTCATTATAGAACTGGTTATACTAATGGTAATCAATCCGCATGACTGTATGCAATGCATGCATACAGAGCATGCCCAGATGTACAAAACAGATCCTCCTACCTCTGTAATAAACACTGAGATGTTAGTCCCATCCAAATTGATATGTGGAATCACAGATTTCGGGTTATAAGAACTCAAACATCGTTTAGAAAATTAGTCCCATCCGAATCTGGCTTATTTCTGCTTCTGAGAACCTTGGAAATGTGAAAAGTGTCCATTGGGTTTGAAAGTGAGGAAGGAATTGACCCCTTAAGCCCCTCTCCTCGAATGCAGGTGAGCCAATGGCAGTTGAGTGTCAGTTGCACGGAGATCGGAACTTGGACATCTTTAGGTTTCAGCATCATAAGGAAACATTGGAAGATCTGAACCTCTCTTTGTTTTGATGATGTTTTTGCTACAAAAATTGTAAAGCGATGTGCATGGGGTACTTGTAACACAAATCCTGAAAGGCAATGGAATTTATTTTATTATTAAATATTCATTTTCTGGTTGTCACAATCTCATTAATTTTATCTGCTCAAGCAGAATGTTAATGTCTGGTAATATTGTAAATATCTCTGGCTAAAACTAGCTGAAGTCAAAGTTAGTGAGTCCATGCTAACGTACAAACCTAAATAGCTACTTGTTCTCATGTCATGCACAGTGTAGGTCAAAAACACATAAACAAAAGTCTACATTTCATTGCCTTTCCATATTAAACTAGCTAAATGTAAGTTAATTTGATATTCCCCTGCAGTTTATCGACAATGTTGATCCTGAATGTTGTCATCTGCGAATGTGGCGATCATAACATGAGGCTTCTCCTGCTTGCATTGCGATCTGCAAACTCTAGCTACCAAATCAATCATGTTACCCACCATATTTATTAAAAATTTGTGTATGTCCCTCCATTGGCATATTTAAGTCCTACTTGAGCGCTCATCAACAAGATGACAAGGTTTTCGCACTGATAGCTGTCATTGTAAGACAGTTGGCAAGTGTAGTGCAGGTTATGCCTCAAAGTTGCCATATTATTGATTTATTCAAACAAATTCGAATTGTGACAGCAAGCTTTGCTATAGCACACACTGCAGATGGAAAAGTGAGAATGAAGAAAAGAAAGTAAACACAGACAAGGATGTCTGCTATTTCCCTACCACTCCCTTTGTTTTCATTCTGCCAGTGGGAGCCAGACTCGTTAACGTGTGTATCAGCATCTTAATTGCTGCCTTGATGGGCATGTACGTGGGACCCACCACACACCCTGTGCACCACTCACTTTTCCCCATCTTACTTGTTCGGCAGCGTGACTGAAGCAAGACAGTCCTCCTCTTGGGACTATTACACCACATTAGGTGTAATTAGGGACCTTGTCCGGCATCCATCAAAGGGGTCGCAGGTTCCAAAGTGGGGTGGGGATAGCAGGCCATTGACCACACTGTGATTAAGCAGTTCAGTAAGTTCATACCATACTTTGCCCACTCTTGAAGTTCTGCTGTCTCAAGAAACATGGACAAACCTTCAAAGTTAATTACCCGAATGGCTTCCAGGAGCTTTGTGGCCTTACTGGAAAAACATAATGGCACAACATGTCCAGTTTCTAATTCTCTATTTTCAAGGTTTGTGGTAAGTGGCGGCTGCTTTTGGGCAGTATAGTGCTGTTATCAGATTATGCATGATGATAAATCTGTGTAGATGTCTTTGTCCCCATGGGTCAGGAAAGTCAAACCCTAATGAGCATGCTGCCATTCCTGTCGCACCCTCCTGCCCTGGGCAGCTACATGGGTGGTATAAAAATCAGCTGGCATACATGACTGAGAGGTAGTCTTCTGTTCCCTGCTGGAATCTTCTGATAGCAGCATGGTTTCTAACTGGTCTGATTGGCCATTCAACAAATAATAATTCATCTAAAAATGAAGACTCTATCATGCCATGCCAAACAATGTTCTTCTTGCTTCAACAGAACACAGAAGATATCCATGCAATGAAAGTCCATAGGACCCCGAAGTTTCAAAAAGAACATAGAGGTTGCGTAAAAGCAATTCATACAACTCTAGTGGTTTTCTGAAGCGATCAGACTAAACGGACCGATGCGTAAGTGTTCATTCACTCTCAAACCAAATTAAATCATTGATTATTCTTAAACAGCAGGCTAGACCAGTTTTTCTGAAGCTGGATGAGACTGTCCACATGTCTAATCATGGCTATGTCTTAAAAGGTTCCCACCTAGTGTTACATGCATTACATAATATAATTTGGATGAAGTTTGCTGTTTTCCATATTTGATGTGAACTCTATCGGTGCTTCTCGAATGGAAAGCTGAATCCTAGAGATGGTTAAAGGAGTAGTTCACTTTCAGAACAAAAATTTACAGATAATGTACTCACCCCCTTGTCACCCAAGATGTTCATGTCTTTTTTTCTTCAGTCATAAGAAAATAATATTTCCCCTTCGGGAACGTCGAGCTGCGTCACTACGCTTTGGGAACGCCCCCAGCGTGCCCACGCTCTGAATCACATGTGTAATCAGTCCAATAGAGAATCGCGTGTGACGTCACGGACGGGGTGACGTCAGGAACCAGGAAGCTATAAAGCACATGCGGTGAATGCAGCTGGCAGCTTCTGCCTTTCAGATGCGCTCTGTGTGTTTGTCTGTCCGTCAACGCTGTTTTTCGAAGCCAGTTTGCTTCAATTTCTTTTGAGCGTTGACTTAGATAGAGAGATGGGCGATGGCAAGCATTTTAAACGTTGTGTTCCTCCGTGCCAACGTTACATTACGGCCGAGGACACACACACGCTGTGTGTGGCTTGCTTGGGGGCGAGGCATGCCCAGTCAACCTTTGAGGAGGCTGACTGTGTGCACTGCTTGCGGCTTTCTCTCCGCACGCTTCGCTCCCGTAGGGCTCTTTTTGAGGAAGGAGCCCTCACTAGCGTCCCCCGCGGATCAGGTCCCGCTTCTGCTGAGGCAGAACGGCGCCTGCATTCGTGGGGATCGCAAATGGATCTAGTATCGAGTGTGGAGACGGGCGAGCCCCTTTCTCCATCCTCCTCTGCTAAATCCACGCCCCTCTCTGGTGTGGAAGCCCGCACGTCGGTTTCTTCCCGCCAGGAGGAGCACTCGCCGCTCCGTTTATCTTCCTCTGAGGGGGAGAGATGGATTTGGGCGAGCAGGCTGGTCCTACGCCCTCCCAGCCAGTCGAGTATGAGGAGTTAGTGGAGGTGGTCACCCGTGCCGTTGCTAAGCTCAACATCAGCTGGCCGGACGTGGTGACAGGGGAGCAGAAACAGAAAACAAAGCTAGATGAGAGGTTTCTGCGCCCCAAAGCCCAACCTCCACGCCAGGGTCTGCCATTTTTCCCCGATCTCCACACCGAGGTGTCGAGATCGTGGGGAAAGCCATTCTCGGCCCTTGTCCACTCCCCTTCCACCTACACATATTCAAATGTGGTTGGGGCTCGTGAGCACGGTTATGGGACGATGCCTCAGGTAGAACAGACGCTTTCGAGTTCTGTCCCCGAGTTCAGCATCATTCCTGAAGACCTCAGCACTCCCCAGCAAACCATTAAGAACAACATCTTCTTTGCTGGGGAAGGGTTACTCGGCAGTGGGTCTGGCCGCAGCCTGCCTTCACACCATGGCAGTGCTGCAAGCATATCAGGCCGACCTGTTGAAAGAGTTTAATGAGGGCGAGGACGGGGCGGCGGTTGACGTCAGCGAGCTGCGTCGTACCGCCGACCTCGCTCTGCGTGCCACCAAGGAGACCGCCCGTGCCATTGGGTGGTCTATGGCAGCCATGGTGGTCGCAGAGAGACACCTCTGGTTGACCCTGTCGGACATGAAAGACCGCGACAGGGCCTTCCTCCTCGATGCCCCGCTTGTGCCGTCTGGCCTGTTCGGCGACGCGGTTCCCTCCGTCGTCGACAGGTTCCAGCAGACGCGTCAACAAGCGGCGGCATTCCAGAGGTTTCTTCCTCGCCGCTCAATCTCTGGGGCTGCTGGACGGGAGCAGCCCCACCCGAGTACCCGCTCCTCATATCGCGACGAGCAGAAACTGAGCGTTGCTACGCGGACCCCTCCCCAGAGACATCGTCAGGGGTCCCGTAGGCGCTCCAAGCCGGGGGCTTCCAAGCCTAAGGATGACCTGAGGGCCATCCTTCAGGCAAAGAAGTCCTTGGCAAAGAAGCCCTGACGCCCCGGTGCCCTCAGGAGATCGATCTGCTAACCCTGCCACCTCTGGTGCTTCAGGGCGCAGCGGTCTCTCGCGAGTTGTTCCCCCTGCATCCGCCCGTTTGTGTTGCGGGGCCAGGGGACTCGCAATCTCAAATACCATCAGAGATCAGCCTCGAGAGGCTGATTCCCTTTGTAGATCATTTGACAGCGTGGGAAATTCTGCCAAATGTTTCTCGATGGGTCCTGCAGACAGTAAAGAAAGGTTACAAGATTCAGTTCGGCACACGTCCGCCGCCCTTTCAGGGGATTACCACCACAGTTGTGGCCCCTCAGCAGGCTCTGATTTTGGAACAAGAAGTAGAAACCCTTCTGAGGAAGGAGGCCATCGAGGTGGTCCCTCCTCATCTCGCAGAGTGCGGGTTTTACAGCCGCTACTTCATAGTTCCAAAGAAGGATGGAGGCTTACGTCCTATTCTAGACCTCTATCGCGCAGTGCTGAAACTCAAGTTCAAGATGCTTACTATAAAGCAAGTCGTGTCTCAAATCAGGTCCGAGGACTGGTTCGTCACGATAGATCTCAAGGACGCTTATTTCCACGTCTCCATCCTTCCACAACACAGGAAGTTTCTCAGGTTCGCTTTTGGGGGCAAAGCTTACCAGTACAGAGTTCTTCCTTTCGGTCTGGCACTCTCACCCCGAACTTTCACCAAGTGTGTGGATGCTGCGCTGGCTCCTCTGCGACTCCAGGGCATCCGCATACTAAACTATATAGACGACTGGCTTATTCTAGCACAGTCAAGAGAGATGTCGTTCTCGCCCATATGAAGTTTCTGGGGTTAAGACTGAACTCCAAGAAAAGTGTTTTTTCTCCAGTTCAGAGAACCACTTATCTGGGAGTAGTTTGGGACTCGATCACGATGCGGGCACAAATGTCTCCCGCTCGGATAGAATCGATCGTTCACACAGTCAAGAGAGTCAAAGAAGGCCGATCACTCACTGTAAAGCAGTTTCAAGTTCTGCTGGGTCTCATGGCAGCCGCGTCCAACATGATCCCTTTTGGCCTACTGCATATGAGACCTTTACAGTGGTGGCTCAGAACCAAAGGGTTTTCCCAGAGGGGCAACCCATTCCGTTTGATCAAGGTAACGTGGCGCTGCCTTCGTGCCCTGGACATTTGGAAGAAATCCTGGTTTCTGTCCCAACGTCCCGTATTGGGAGCTCGATGTCGTCGTGTAACACTAACGACAGATGCTTCCCTCACCGGTTGGGGAGCGGTCATGAGTGGCCGCTCAGACCAGTTCTCCTCTGGCCAGACGAAACCAGCAGTTTGTACCAATGTCCGATTGTAGAGAACTCATCAGGTTCCTGTGGTGTAGCACTGATGGCGGTCTAGGTTGTCTTCATTGATGATCGGTCTCTGGAGCTTATCTGGTTGACATCCACGGCTATTGAAGTCATCTCCAGGTGGTGATCCATGATCTAAGCTGGGTACGGACTGGATCCGGGGGACTGCAGTGACCATCTGATCCGGATACAGGCTGGGTCTGTGAGAGCAGACGTCATATGGAAGTCATATGGAAAAAGTTTGGGAAAGCCCAAGTGGATCTTTTTGCGAGCCAGGAGACAACACATTGTCCCCTTTGATTCTCTCTGAGTCATCCAGCTCCCCTGGGACTGGATGCTATGGTACAGACGTGGCCGAGGCTTCGTCTGTATGCCTTTCCCCCGATCGCTCTGCTCCCCGGAGTTCTGGAAAGAGTGCGGTATTCGCGTCCTCTTGGTGGCTCCGTTCTGGCCGGGGCGAGTGTGGTTCTCAGACCTGAATTCTCTCCTAGACGGCCCGCCATGGGAAATTCCGATCAGGAGAGATCTCCTCTCACAGGCAGGAGGTGCGATCCTGCACCCCCGCCCGGAGTTATGGAAGTTGTGGGTGTGGCCCCTGAGGGGGCACAGCTCCTAGCTTCCGGTCTCTCAACCGAGGTTGTTGAGACCATTCTCCAATCCAGAGCTCCCTCTACGAGAAAAATGTACACCGGGAAGTGGAATATGTTTGTCTTATGGTGCAATCAGCATCAAGTTGACCCAGTTCACTGCCCAGTAGGTTCAGTGCTGGACTTTTTGCAAGCCCGCCTTACGGCCGGTAATGCACATTCTATGCTGAAGGGCTACGTGGCGGCCATAGATGCTTTCTATGCTCCCTTCGGTACTATCTCCCTTGGGAGACTTCCCCTGGTGTCACGTTTTCTCCGCGGTGCACTGAGGCTGAGGCCCCCGGTGCGCTCACGAGTCCCCACGTGGGACATGGCCGTGGTATCAGAGGCTCTTTGCAACCCTCCGTTTGAGCCTATTGAAGAGGTGTCCGACAGACTTTTGTCCTTTAAGACTGCCTTCCTGCTGGCTATTTCCTCTCTAAAGAGAGTTGGTGATTTACAGGCCCTCTCAGTGGCCCCTTCATATTTGGACTTTGCCCCTGGGATGGTCAAAGCATTCCTGCACCCAAAACCGGGTTACTTACCCAAGGTGCCGTCAGCAGTACCACGGCCTGTAGTGCTCCAGGCCTTCTGTCCTCCCCCATTCTCGGGACCAGAACAGCAGAAGCTTAACTGTATGTGTCCAGTGCGAGCACTGGACACATATGTCCACAGAGCTGCCCTGTGGAGGAAGACGGACCAGTTATTTGTGTGTTTTGGTCCTCGCAATAGAGGTCTTCCAGCTTCTAAGCTGACTTTAAGTCGGTGGATTTCGGATGCCATTTCTATCTCCTATAAGTCCTCTGGTCTTCCCTCTCCGATGGAAACCAAGGCTCATTCGACCCGCAAAGTTGCGGCGTCTAAAGCTTTTATGTCAGGGGTTTCCCTGCAAGATATATGTAACGCTGCGGGATGGTCCACGCCGCTCACATTTGTCAGATTTTATGAATTGGATCTACCCAATACTCCGGGCTCTGTTGCCCTTCTCTCAGACGCTCCTACCACTAGTAGGGCTATCTAATCTGGGCGGTGAGGCCGCTCCTCTACCCAGGCTACTGTCGCCTTTTGAGTCAACTGAGGTTGCTCCTTGTGTCGCTCCAGCTTTCGATGACTCAGACTCCTGTTGTCTGCTCTATATTGGGCTAAGGCTCTTTTGTTGAGGCTACTTTCGCCTTACAACTGATACCGGGCTACTTTCGCCCTTTCTATGCAACGGCTGAGGCCGTGTTTCTCTGCTCTAACAGCAGCAATCATTCTGGGCTACTTTCGCCCCTCCACGAGTAGGCTGAGGCCGCTCGTTTCACTCGGGCTACTTTCGCCCCATTTCTAAGACGGTTGAGACTGCATTCTCATGCTTAATAGCAGCAATTACTCCGGGCTACTTTCGCCCGTTTACGAGTGGGCTGAGGCCGCTCGTTTCACTCGGGCTACTTTCGCCCCATTTCTAAGACGGTTGAGGCCGCACTTTCATGCTTAATAGCAACAACTACTCTGGGCTACTTTCGCCCTTTTACGAGTAAGGCTGAGGCCGCTTGTTTCACTCGGGCTACTTTCGCCCTACTTATAAGACGGCTGAGGCCGCACTCTCATGCTTAATAGCAACAATTACTCGGGGCTACTTTCGCCCTTCTACGAGTAAGGCTGAGGCCGCTCGTTTCACTTTTACTTTCGCCCTTCTCTTAAGATGGCTGGAGCAATCACTATAGGCTACTTTCGCTTTTCTATAAGCGGGCTACTTTCGCCCTTTTACCCTGGTGGGCTAAGGCCCCCTCTCTTACCACGGGCTACTTTCGCCCTTTTACCCTGGTGGGCTAAGGCCCCCTCTCTTACCACGGGCTACTTTCGCCCTTTTACCCTGGTGGGCTGAGGCCCCCTCTCTTACCACGGGCTACTTTCGCCCTTTTACGAGTGAGGCTGAGGCCCTCGTTTCACTCGGGCTACTTTCGCCCTACTCTTAAGACGGCTAAGGCCACACTTTCACTCAGGGCTACTTTCGCCCTTTCTCTCCACCTGCTCCACACACAGAGCAAGGCTTGGAATTCTGGCGGCGTGGGCATTTCGTATGAAACCCTAGTTCCTCTAGGGAACGAGACGCTGCGTCACCTACCACAATTCTGGCATCCCTGCAGCGCTCCTGGTGGCAGAAGCTGCCGGCTGCATTCACCGCATGTGCTTTATAGCTTCCTGGTTCCTGGCGTTACCCCGTCCGTGACGTCACACGCGATTCTCTATTGGACTGATTACACACGTGATTCAGAGCGTGGGCACGCTGGGGGCGTTCCCAAAGCGTAGTGACGCAGCGTCTCGTTCCCTAGAGGAACTAGGGTTTCATACGAAACCCGAGGCGTTTTTGAGGAAAACACTGCAGGATTTCTCTCCATATAATGGACTTCTATGGTACCCCCGAGTTTGAATGGCTCTAAATGATCACAGCCAAGGAAAAAAGAGTCTTATTTAGCAAAACGATCGGTTATTTAAAAAAAAAAATTACAATTTATATACTTTTTAACCTCTTGTCTAGCTCTGTGGAGAGATTTAAAAGTATATAAATTGTAAATGTTTTTAGAAAATAACCAATCATTTTGCTAGATAAGACCCTTCTTCCTTGGCTGGGATCATTTAGAGCCCTTTGAAGCTGCATTTAAACTGCATTTTGGAGGTTCAAACTCGCGGGCACCATAGAAGTCCATTGTATGGAGAGAAATCCTGAAATGTTTTCCTCAAAAAACATAATTTCTTTACGACTGAAGAAAGAAAGACATGAACATCTTGGATGACAAGGGGGTGAGTACATTATCTGTAAATTTTGTTCTGAAAGTGAACTACTCCTTTAACATACATAGCTTTTAGCATCGCATATAATACACTTCTGCCCCACACAATGAACAGAATTCCCATCGTCATTTCAGTCATATCATTTTCAATTTTGGTCCGGACCAAATTAACCAAACAAACTGAACTACAAGTGTGAACACACCCTTAAAAGAGAAGTTTAGATCCAGAACAAACATTTACAGATAATGAATCTACCCCCTTGTCATTCAAGATGTTCATGTCTTTCTTTAGTTGTAAAGAAATTATGTTTTTTGAGGAAAACATTTCAAGTTTTTTCTCTATATAGTGGACTTCTATGGTGCCCTGAGTTTGAACTTCCAAAATGTGGATTAAAGTGGCTTCAAACGATCCCAAATGTGGTTGTAAAAAATCACAGCTGAGGAAAAAGGGTCTTATCCAGTGTTGTGCAAGTTACTTCCAAAACGTAATACATTATATATTATTAGTTACTGTCTTTTAAAAGTAATTAGTTACATCACAATATTACTGTTTCTAAATTGTAATGCGTTACATTACTTTTAAGTTACATTTGAGTCACTTTCATCAAAATATCCACAGATTATAAAATGCCAAAATATAAGTTTATAGCTGCTCATTATACATTAAGTTTAGTATAGCTAGCATAAAATTATAAAAACATATTTAGGTAGGCCTACCGGTATGTCTATTAATGTTACGTTGTAGTTTTAAACCCGGATAAGCACAAACCGCATTAATACCCTGATAGCACACGTACATCTCAAAGACGTCTATTTGACATCTGCATTTGCATCTCCAATACATCTGCAAGACGTAGTTTGCTCATCTGCAATACGTCTATTGGACGTTTCCAATCAGATGTCAAATAGACGTCTATTAGATGTCTTTAAGATGTTTATGAATTAGAATGTATGAAAAAACTGACATCTTACAGACGTCTGCAAGATGTTTGTACACACCAGATACTTTCCAGATCAAGAGATCTTTAACAGACATATTGCAGACGTGCGTGTGCTATCTACATTCATAAATAACACCGGTTAATAAAGCGAAGTGTTATAATGTACAATCATTAAACACAATAAATAGCCTATAGGCTATTTTAAATGGTTTTCAGAACAAAACAAGCATGAAGAATATAAGTTGCTAAACAAGCCAAAACGAATTAGGGGAAAAGCGAAACTAAAAGCAAACGGCATTGTTCTGACGCAGCCTACCTCTCATTCGGCATGAGTCCACTTAAATGTGTCCATATTCGTGATGTATTTGAATGCCAAACTATTATGTAAACCAGGATTTGTACTTAACGCGCTTATAAAGCATCCTCCTCACATGAGCAAATATGTGTTTGGCCCGAGCTCAGGCTGAACGGCACAGATTGTACTACGCAGTACGCACTATTTAATTTTACCAGTGTTTCTATATTTGATTGACTGTATTTTATTCTTATAATTAACAGACTGCAACTTTTGCAATGCTGTGTGTGCGTGAGGCGCCTGCGAAATCGAATAGCGTAATAACTCCGTCATTTTTGGTCATACAGATCATTTAAAACTGCAGTGTGTTTACTTTTATTTCTGTCATCTCGGTTTCCTTTCCGTGAACTTACTGTAAGCGCCGCTCCACACAAAAATGAACCAAACTCAGCAGCATATGTCACTCAGTCTTTTCGTTTTGAAAACATGTTAATTGGGCTATTTATGTCAGATATATTTCGCGTATTCATTCATTTTATATACAGACTATGATTTAATAAAAACAGATTTTATCTTTTTTAGTTAAATTTTTGTTGCTTGTCTGCACTCATCCATCATTTTTTCTCTTCTCCGACTCCGCAGCTCTCTTCGATAGTTTAGTATTAGTGGCACCAGTCCAGGTGTTTCCAGGAGTTACTCGTGCTATTTCTCCATAACGAGAGTGCGTCCATCTCACAAATGTAGAATCGTCTCTGCAGTCATCTCAACCATCGAATTCCAGCAACAGGAAGACAAAATATTTTACTCGTGGACTTTTTTTTAATTCACAAATTAATTTTGAGTTAAAATATGTTGATGTAACTTGCGTTACTGAGATTGTAACGAGTAATATTATTACCCAAATTGTATTAGTAATGCGTTATATTATCGCGTTACAGCAAAAAGTAATAAACTACTGTAATATATTACTTTTGTAATGCGTTACTCCCAACACTGGTCTTATCTAGCGAAACGATAGTTTTTTTTTTTTTATTACATTTTCTATATTTTTTTTACCTCAAACGCTCATCTTGTCTTGCTCTGCCTAAACTCTGTTTTTTTTTTTCGGTTCAGGACAGTTAGGGTATGTCGAAAAACTTATTATCTTATTTTCTCCCTCAACTTCAAAACTGTCCTACATTGCTGTTTTACCTTTTTGGTTAAGGGTGTTTTATCTTCTTAGCATGTTCACTTTGCAAACACTGGGTCAGTACTTCTGCAGCATGTAGGTAGGATGATGTTTAAATGCTGATTTTAGCTAGAAGCTTGATATGAAAACACGGAAAAAGAGAAGCGGCCGACCGTCTCTTAACTTGGATAAACTCCACCTTTGAACATGACCACTACTTTAGCCCCAGTTGTCCCGCTTTGGCACAAAAACTCCTGGCTGTTGGCCCAGAGGAAGCACCAACAAGGCACGATCAAGCCTGGAAGTGACAGTAGAAGTACGACTGGCCCTGACACGCACTAGCATGGCCGCTTTTGGCCCGACAGTGGAAACACGGCTATTGATCAGCATGAGTGCAACACTAGTGGACTTGAAGTCAGTCTGGATGACCATCTTGGTCAATGTGGTTACAGCTGGTAGGCCACCAACAAACCAGCTGGACCCCTTTAACTGGTATGATCTGTTTATTCCAGTAGGAAAAACCTCAAACCCAAACGTCATACCAATCTGGGAAGAACTAATACCTCCCAATATCAAAATCAATGGCCACATCATGCTGTGAAAGACTAAAGATCATAATCCCAAGCAGACATTTATTATGATATGTCAAATTAAATCACAGCCATTAAGATCCCAGGATCACCCAGGAGGAGAAAAAGGCAACAATCTGCTTCGAATAGCTCTGTGGGTTAATCTCCCACACAGATCATCCTAAGTGAGGGGGTCTTTGATTTATGATGTTCAGCACTCTCAAATTTGTCTCAATATACATGAAGCATGATTCACATTTGCGGATGGAAATCTACCTGTGATTTGTATGGAATGCAAACTCCTACAGGCTCTTCATGTTTCTTCATGTTATCCAGTCCCACGCTAAGTCACGCCAATGTCAAACATGTGACCCTGTCAGAAATGCTGATTCTCAATCAAGAGTTTGATATGGGACCAGTTTGGGGTTTTTCGTCCATTGCGTTTAAAGAGAGAAGGAACGTGGAGGTGGTTTTCAGAGGCCTGTGTATCTTTATTCTCCCAAATATTTAGATGGCAGTCTCTGTAATTGACCAGCGTAGGGACAGAGATAGTTAGCGCATGTGTGTATGTAGGAAAGAAAAAAACACACACAATGTCTTTAATAAACATAGACATAATGAGAAATTGAGGATGAATTAAGGCCTGATCTATAGAATAAATAAAATCTATTAAACATTTGTGGGTTTGGCAATTTCATAAAAACATGTCCAGATTGCATTTCACTCCAAAATCAAAACAAAGTATATCAAACTAAAAAAATTAAGCACATTTCTTCACTATGCTGTAATAAATAATAATAACAATAATAAAATGTTAATGAAAAGTCCATAAATTAAAATACATAAATAAAAAATTTGTTTATTTACTTATTTACTCACTTACGTAGAATTAACCAATTAAGTAATAACCAATTTAGTACATTTAATTTAATAAATTGAATAAAGTGCAAAAATGGTTAACATTAATGTTCCAAAATGTTTTAATTATTCTCAATGGTAAATCTTGCTAATGTATGAAAGTGTGTTTTCTTTTTTAACATGAAATATGACCTGCATATGTTTTTGAAAGGTTTCATGAGATACACCCCAGTTTATGTCAAGTGTATTTGTGTGTATCTAAATAAAGGTTACTGGGGTCAAATCATCCAAAGCCGCTGTTTGTGTGATGATGAGTCTCTCTGGGTGGGGTGAGTCGAGCTATGCCTGGTGCGGTCGGCAGTGGCAGATCATCATCTCTCTGAGTTATAGCGACCCAAGTATGGCGGCCAGCAGCATGCGTTTTCCCTTCGTTCACATTCCTGGTCTCTCCATGCAATAAGACACTACAGAGCCACCGACCTTACCACAGCTCTAAATAGACACTTGGTTGTAAAAGCTAATTAACTGTGATTAAAACAAACTTATCTTGCCTGCCGTACCCAATTACATGTGTGCACTAAATGGGTGATCTTTCTATTCCAATCTCTCTCATTCTGTCAGCATCCTAGACAAAGGCCTGCAGGTTATCTTGTAGTGTTCAAAAACAAAACAAAATTAGCTGTTTTTGCTTGGACTTAAAAATTAGAGCATTTCCTGTGTTGGCTCTCAGACATACTGTATATCTCCCCCCAGCCCCAGTCACCACATCCCCATCAGGATGCAGTGAAAGCATGACAAATAGGCCCCTTTCCGCCCTTCCTCCAGTGAAAATAGCACACTCTTTTTTTCCAGTGATTATCAGGAAATTCCCCTCAGAGTGGGAAGCAGAAGTGACACAACAAAGCCTGAGGGCCTGTCCACACGGAGACGCGTTTCGCTGTATACGCATACATTTTTTATCGTATTGGCGTGTCATCCACACGGATCCGGCGTTTCAGGAGACTGAATCCGCTATTTTTTGAAACCGGGTCCCAAAGTGGATAAATCTGAAAACGACACCCTCGCGGTTTCGTGTGTACAGCCAATCCGTATATTTTCTGAAACGATGATGTCATCACATCACGTGTCGGCTTCGTCACACGTAACAGCAACAACAATATTGGGGGACTACATGATTGTGTTCGTGTTGCTACTAAGCCTGCTAGCTTTATTACAGCAAAATCTATTGCTTCTATGCAACTGTTATGAGCAACAAGCGATACTGTTCACATCTTCGTCTTCTTCTTCTTAGTACGAATACAGCGCGCAAGGTTATGCGCATGCTCAAAGTCTTCTTCTCCATGTATAGTGTATATCTATGGCAGAATTACAGCACCCCATACTGGTCTGGCATATATACTACACCGTTTTCAGTGGTTTTGTGTGTACGGAACTTTTTTTTAGAACGAGAGAAAAAAAAAGATCGGATAGGGCACGCACCGGCTTCGTGTGGATGGAGCCTCAGGCAGACAGTGGATGTCCTAAAGGGAGTGATCTACTGATCTATGTGGTCTAAGGCATGATAACTGTAACTGTAGCTCTTCTTCTCAAATATACAGTATTATGATATACGCTTTTTGTTAATTTGAGAAGTGTCAGTGACAACTTCTTGAGATTTTGATCACTGTTTTGAGTGCACACTGTTTTGAGTGCACACTAATAACATATAATCTCTGTATATTGAGTTGTTTTCCTCCATACTAAAACATGTGGTGCTTCATATGACATTTATTATATATTGAAAATCCCCTCAAAAAAGTATTTAATGGTTGGAAGACTGAATGATTTAATAAATAAACAAACCCTTGTGAAAAATAAATATACTAAAATGTATTTAAATATGCACTTATTAAAAATTCCCATGCAATTGTATGTTTAGTATACTAAACTGGTATACTTAAAATCTGCTAAGTTGGAAGAAGTTTTTTACATAATTTTTAACTGTGCGAAAGTACTTATTTTTTTGAGCACACGCTTGTTTTGAAATGGAGGAAATCGAAAATAAAAAGTCTGCTGAGCCCATAATATGTCCAACTGCTTTTGCATTTGAGCTGATACTGCTGGTTTGGGGTGAAGAGTGGGTCGGAAATAATACGTGTTTATGTGGATACTCATCAAGATCATTCTGCCCAAATTTTTAGTGCATTTGCTCAAGAAGACATGAAAGAGAACTCAGTTTGCAGTCCAATCTGTGGCTTTTGGCAGAAACAATCTATCACAGTGTGTGAATACCGCATTGAAATCTCTTTTGCGCCGTATTGCACTTGAATAGCTTAAAATACTTTAATGTTTAAACTGACAAGGCTTATAACATGTTGAATGATAAACTTTCTTTAGCTTGATCGTTCACAGAGGTGATTCATTTTAACGTCCAGTTAACTAGGGATGCACTGAATGTTCGGCCACTGAAATTATTGGGCTGAAAATAGCAACAAAAAAAAAGAAGCTCTTTCGGTGTTTGGCTAAATAAGTGAAAAGGCAGAATAAATTATACTGAGCAATGGAGTGACGCGATCAAAAAAAGGCGCGCACTAATGCAGCAAACATGTCGGCAGTCTGGAAGCTTTTAAAACTGTCCGAGAAAGACACAAAAATAATCAAAGCACCGACAGTGAGAAACTGTTTAGAACTGCATTGCATGTTTTCGATGAGAAATGAAAGGGGTGGTTGTTGCTGGTTACTGTATGATGACTGAAATTGTGAAATGGCTTTAAACCATTAGTAAATAAACTGCGAGAATCATTCATAAATCTGCTGCTGTCAGCAAAAAGTAGTACTGAGGTCTTCTTGTGGGTTTCCGCCAAAATAAAAGTCAACACTCATAAATGTTAGCATTGTAATTTTACTGCTGTTCTGTAAAATAAAATAAAAAAGACAAAAATTATGATAACAATCATTACAATAGCTATTAATAAATTCATTATAGAATTATCCTTTGTTCAGCAAGGCTGCATTTATTTGTACATTAAAAACACATGCCTGATTCAATAAGGGGGTCTTAAAATGGCCAAAGAATATTATTTTACTAATTCATTTTAGGTTAAATTGTGCTTCGTTGGTAGGCTATAATGTCTACTAGAATGTTAAAAATGTTCAGTGTTCAATAAATATTTTTAAATTGTTGTTTTGTAATTGATTTTTTTCCTTGAAAAGCAAGACAAAATGGTAAAAAGCAAATATTGGCTATTTATTTTATGCAATGATGAAAAAAATTGGCAAAATACATTGGGGAAAAACAACGAAAAAACGTGTTCGGTAATCAGGTGTGTAATTCGGCCCAGTGTGTAATTTTGTTCGGCTTCGGCCAAGAATTTTCATTTCAGTGCATTCCCACTGTTAACAGCAGGTAAGCTAATTGTATTCGTAGGTGAACATAAAATATGTTGCATACCACTACTGGTGAATGATCCAATGTAATGCAAAGATGTCTCAAAAGTCTAACATAACAATATGCTCCCACATGAACAATATCGTATGAAGCATTGCTTGTTTGCCTCCTGCTGCGCTTCATATTATAAAAACAATGTTTGGGATACCATATTCAAAACTTTATGATGTTGACCATTTGATGTTGGATAATCATCCAAATTATGCAAAAACCAAAAACATTTGTGTGTTAAAATCACATTTGTGTGTTCAAAAAGTGAAGAAATGCAAACCAACCCTGTGACGTCATACGCTGTGGTTATAACAAAACATCCTTTTTTTTCTATAAAATGGTTACTTTAATTGTGTTTGTTATTTTTTTTTAATTAAAATAGAATTCAGTTTACTAAATAATCTATATTTAACTAATGCCTTCACTTCCACTTTAAATGGCAATTAATCCTTTAAAAAAACAAAGTGTAAAGTCAGTATAAAGTTACACTTTTTGTTTTGTTATATAATATACATTTTTAATGGTTATAATTATTATTATTTGTTGTTGTTTGCACAGGCATTTACCATAGAATTTTTACATTCTCTTTCATTAACGTCAGTTTTCCAGGCAGCTGTTTGGCTGATGCTCATGCTGTCATGTAGACGATTCTGCCGGACAGGTTCTCACAGAGCCGCTCGCAGCGTACCTGATCAGCCTGTTTAACTCCCCCACCCACAAATACCCTCAGCCAAGACGAAACAGTTAGAACTTTCCCCCCATTTTTAAACATGCTGTTGCCCGCCATGTGGAATGTAATTTTTATATATTTGAATAATTTGCATAACATTTGAATAGTGACCCTAAGCTGCCTGGTTGTTGTGTAACCATGCTGTGTATTAAATGACAGCACAGAAAGTCCCTCTATCTAGACAGAGATTAGACAGATTGATCTCTATCATGTTTCTGTGTAAATATCTGATTAGACAAAGACAGCAGAGCATATGCATGCTTATCAAAGCTAAAGGAATGTGTTTGCTCTGCCAACAGGTAACCTAGTGAGTTCCCTCCTTCTCAACTAAAGCACTGGCATGAGGGAAAGGTTACAGATTGCTCTGAGAAGAGAGTTTAAAAGGCGTTGAAGCAAACATGACATCCATCACGGCCTGTCCAGGGCCGTTTTCCAATGAGTAACTCCGCCTGAATTTGGGGGGCATTTATAAACAAAGCAACTTTTCACACATTAACAAGGTTCTATTAAAACATCTCAAGGGGCACGGCACAGTAACAGGACTTGCTGGCGGACGGCAGAGTGCCAGCTATTTTCACACAGCTCTAGCAAATGAGTACAGTATATATACATGAACGCATTTCTCCTTGTAACTAAGTGCCATTCAATTGACGGAGAGCAGTGCTGTAGAGTTTGAATAAACAGACGACTCTCACTGTCTCAACTTTCTCCATCAAGCTCTCTGGTATCAAAGGCTGAGAAATAGCTGCCTTATTGAATTCTTTAGCAAATATTTACTATTCTGAGGAGAAACAATGACGTGTAAAAAAATGTAATGATAAAATAAAAATGGAAATAGTGATTACAAGGGAATTTTAACAAGACTGGATTCCAGAACAATAGGCAGATGGGGACAAAGGGTATACATGTGCTCTTTGCTCAGTCCTTTTAATTTCGGTAATATTTCTTTAACCAGAGGTTTCCTTAACCATTTCGATAAGAACTCACAATTGCTAGTTATAAGGTCAGATTTTATTTCTCAGAATTGCGAGTTATTGTTAAGTGCACATACATTTCCTTAAAGGATTAGTTCATTTACAAAAGAAAAAAAATTCAAAATTTTCTAAATATATGTATATATATATATATTTATTTATTTATTTATTTATTTATTTTATTTTATTTTATTTTATTTTTTGTTGACAGAACCGTTTCCATGGGAGCCCGTTTCTGCCACTGAATAAAAAAATGAAAAAAGGTTATAGGGACTTATCTCACAATCTCACTTATCTTCTCAGAATGGTGTGATACAAACTCACAATTGTGAGAAATACAGTCAGAATTGCAAGATAAAAACTCTGAATTCTGAAATTTTCTCAGAATTGTGAGATATAAGGTCAGAATTTATTTCTCAGAATTGCAACTCTATTTCTCAGAATTGAAAGTTTATTGTTAAGTGTACATACATTTCTTTAAAGGATTAGTTCACTTCCAAAATAAAAACATTTCTAATTTTCTAAAAAAAAAAAAAATATATATATATATAATATACTTTTTAACCACAAATACTTGCACTAGCTCAACTTCACGCATTGCATAATAAAACACGCACACACGTATTTACAAAGTAAGCATGCAAAGAATTAATAATAAACTTTTATTTTAATTATTTTTATTTATTTTTTTCCAATGGAAGCTCATTTCCGCCACTGAATTTAAAAAAAAAAAAGGTTATAGGGACCTTTTATTTCACAATTCAGACTTTTTTTTCTTAGAACTGTGTGATACAAACTCGTGAGAAACAGGCTTCTATAGAATGGTGCAAAAAAAAAAAAAAAAATGAGTTTATATCGCAAATCTGAGAAAAAAAAAAAGAAATCAGATTTGTAAGATAAAAAGTCGCTATAACCTTTTTTCTTTTTATATAATTTTATATTTTATATAATATATATATATATATATATATATATATATATATATATATATCTTTTTTTTTTTTGCAACCTGCACCATTCTATAGAAGCCTGTTTCCACCACTGAATAGGTTGAAAGTTTATTTTTCAGAATTGCAAGTTTATGTCTAAAGGAATGTGGCCCTATTTATTTATTTATTTGCAACCTGCACACAATATGGAAGCCCATTTCCACCATGGGATAAAAAAAAAGAAAAAAGGTTATAGCGACTTTTTATCTTACAATTCTGACTTCTTTTTTTTTTCTCTCAGATTTGCGATATAAACTCATAATTGTGAGTCATAAGACCAGAATTTATTTCTAAAAATTGTGACTATTTCTCAGAATTGTAAGTTTATTTCTCACAATTGCGAGTTTATGTCTTGTAATTCTGACTTTATAACTTACAATTGCGAGTTTATATCATACAATTTTGAGAGAAAAAAGTCACAATTACGAGGCGTAAACCCGCAACTGCAAGACAAAAAGTTGCAAAAAAAAATTTCACTTTGTGAAATAGTATGGCAGTAACAATTTTTTACCGTTGCACAATTAAAGGAATGTGGACCTCTTTTCCATTTACCGCAGTTCTCTGCAGTGACATCTCCAATAGGCTGAATGAGCCTTTTTTTCCTCCATTCATCTGGCAGCACTAAAGAGTCCTTGCATTTAGCTCAGTCCAGGCCACCCCATCACAGTCAGGTTCATGGGTCAAAGAGATGAAAGAACAACCTTTTTGAAGGCTCTTATTAAAGAAACACTCTAAATCAACATTCTCATATTGTTCAGTCTCAAACTCGTGCATAACTTTAAATCACGAGGTGCCAAGGCTTAAAGTGTGTTGGCCAATTGCCAGACCCTTTCTGTTTTTTGGCAAAGTTATGCAGCCTACAAACTGCAAATTGCAAGCTGTGAAGACTATCCCTTTAAGACAACTGAGATTTTTTTTTTGGATCATCATGACAATGAATTAATTTGGCTGTAGTGTTTTCAAAATCAAATCTATTGTTATCTGTTCTGAACACTAAGTTCTCAATCTCTAGGTGAATGGGTCAGATTGGGCCATTTCTGAAACTCTTCATCCCTGCATATTTCTCCCATACGTAGCAAAGTATGGGTGGCCGTCAGAAGGGAGGTAAGCTCTGGTGTGAAAATGGCTGACCAGTGCACCAGGTCACACAAGGGTTATACTTGTGACAAGAATGTACAATCCTCACACATTCAGGCTTCAGGAGATTGAGTGAGTGCTGTTGGGGAGAACAGGCACGGATGGTCTGGACACTCATTTTTGGCATATTAGGCATTGCTCATTACTCTCTCAGTTACATATTTCCTAGAGGAGCACTGTGTTCTTTGATTTGCCTTTAGGGATGACTGCCTCCCTGTAAAAATGAAGGAAATGAGGTCTGCCTTAGTGCACATACCATGCAGATTCAGCCCAGGGCCAGACTGTCTTTTGATGCCTTTCCACCACACTGGGGCAAAAGTCATTCTGCAGCGTTGGTTTAAATGTGTTAGGGCCCGTTCACACAGGACCAGTTCTTACGTCAGTCTGTGCTGGTTTTATAATTGTTTTTCTATGCAAAATTGAGACGCCTGCATTCTCATCCATTCCACTGTACAGCGTCTATCTGTTTTTAAAATCGGGAACACGTCCATTGTGAACAGGCCCTTCGCATGCATGTAGAATGAAAGAATGCGCATTGATCAATGTTTCCATACTAGTGAAATTGTATCCTGTAAGAAAAGTCTAAAAATCTTGCCAGCTTTAATGTGGGAGGTGGCATATTTCACGTCTCGTGATTTTACTCTATGAAACAGCGGTTGTGTCTCTCAGCTTAGCGCCTGGCTGGGCTAAATTACAGGGTTGTTCAGAACGCATAGCAGGGCTGTCGTCTTCATAGCTGGGAAGATTTACTGTCAGAGATGTCTGCCCAAGGTCTTTTGTTTTAAATTACCTGGGATATCCAGTCTTTGAGGCCGCTGCTCATAATTTTTATCCTCTTTCTTTTCTATCAGGAGTTTTTCCTGAGTTTCTTACACTGTTATCTATGGAATCCTGTTTCCACCACACACAAAAAATTTGCGAACTTTTATCGTACAATTGCGTGTTACAAAAATTTGAGACGTTTTTTCTCAGAATTGCAAGTTTATATCTTGTAATTGTAACTTTTTTCACCTTAATTGTGAGTTTATATCTTGCAATTCTGACTTTTTTTTCCCATAATTGTGAGATTTAAACTAGCAATTACGAGATAGAAACTCACAATTCTGACTAGAATTGTGTGATAAGAACATAATTGCAAAATTTAAATATTGCAATTTTTATTTATATCTCATAAGAGGTTTTATCTCATAATTCAGACTTTTTTTCTCAGAATTATAAATTTAAATTTTAGGGTAAAATAGTCACAATTATGAGATAAAAACTCGCAATTCTGAGAAAAAAGTCACAATAACGAGAAAAACCTTGCAATTCTGAGAAAAAGTCACAATTACGATATATGAACTTGCAATTCTGATTTGCGAGTGATTTTATCGTACAATTTTGACTTTATAACTCACAATTGCGAGATATTGCGGATTCTGAGAGGAAAAACTCACATTTGCGGATATAAACTATAGCGATTCTGAGAAATAAAGTCATAAATACAAGATATAAACTTGCAATTCTGAGAAAAAAGTCACAATTACAGATATAAACTCGCAATTCTGAGAAAAAAGTCACAATTACGGATATAAACTCGCAATTCTGAGAAAAAAGTCACAATTACAGATATAAACTGGCAATTCTGAGAAAAAAATCTGATATGCGAGTGCTTTTATCTCGTAATTCTAAGAAAAATTCATAAATACGAGATATAAACTTGCAATTCTGAGAAAAAAAAGTCAGAATTACGAGATATAATTACTCACATATGCGAGTGCTTTTATCTCGTAATTCTGAGAAAAAGTCATAAATACAAGATATAAACTTGCAATTCTGAGAAAAAAGTCACAATTACAGATATAAACTCGCAATTCTGAGAAAAAAGTCACAATTACGGATATAAACTCGCAATTCTGAGAAAAAAGTCACAATTACAGATATAAACTGGCAATTCTGAGAAAAAAATCTGATATGTGAGTGCTTTTATCTCGTAATTCTAAGAAAAATTCATAAATACGAGATATAAACTTGCAATTCTGAGAAAAAAAAGTCAGAATTACGAGATATAATTACTCACATATGCGAGTGCTTTTATCTCGTAATTCTGAGAAAAAGTCATAAATACAAGATATAAACTTGCAATTCTGAGAAAAAAGTCACAATTACAGATATAAACTCGCAATTCTGAGAAAAAAGTCACAATTACAGATATAAACTCGCAATTCTGAGAAAAAAGTCACAATTACAGATATAAACTCGAAATTCTGAGAAAAAAGTCACAATTACAGATATAAACTCGCAATTCTGAGAAAAAAGTCACAATTACAGATATAAACTCGAAATTCTGAGAAAAAAGTCACAATTACGAGACATAAACTGGCAATTCTGAGAAAAAAGTCACAATTACAGATATAAACTCACAATTCTGAGAAAAAAGTCACAATTACAGATATAAACTCGCAATTCTGAGAAAAAAGTCACAATTACAGATATAAACTCGAAATTCTGAGAAAAAAGTCACAATTACGAGACATAAACTGGCAATTCTGAGAAAAAAATCTGATATACAAGTGCTTTTATCTCGTAATTCTAAGAAAAAGTCATAAATACGAGATATAAACTTGCAATTCTGAGAAAAAAAAGTCATAATTATGAGATATAATTACTCATATGCGAGTGCTTTTATCTCGTAATTCTGAGAAAAAGTCATAAATACAAGATATAAACTTGCAATTCTGAGAAAAAAGTCATAATTACGAGATATAAACTCGCAATTCTGAGAAAAAAGTCACAATTACAGATATAAACTCGAAATTCTGAGAAAAAAGTCACAATTACGAGACATAAACTGGCAATTCTGAGAAAAAAATCTGATATGCGAGTGCTTTTATCTCGTAATTCTAAGAAAAAGTCATAAATACGAGATATAAACTTGCAATTCTGAGAAAAAAACGTTATAATTACGAGATACAAACTCGCAATTTTGAGAAAAAATTCACAATCACGAGATACAAACTGTTAATTCTGAGAAAAAAAATCACAATTACGAGATATAAACTTGCAATTCTGAGAAAAAAGTCATAATTACGAGATATAAACTTGCAATTCTGAGAAAAAAGTCATAATTACGAGATATAAATTTGTAATTCTGAGAAAAAAGTCATAATTACGAGATACAAACTCACAATTCAGAAAAAAAGTCATAATTACGAGATACAAACTCGCAATTTTGAGAGAAAAAATCCACAATTACGAGATACAAACTGTTAATTCTGAGAAAAAAAAATCACAATTACGAGATATAAATGGGCAATTCTGAGAGAAAAAAAATCTGATTTGCAAGTTGTTATCTTTTCCTAAAGAGGAAATTAGATAAATAATTAATATTTAAATAATACAAAAGCAACATTAATATAAACTGAACTGCACAATTAATCAAAATAAAACTGACATAGCAACATAAAATCATGACTATCAAATCAAAGATTGCAATTTAAATAAGTATATAACTGTTGTGCGATCTGTTTTAGAGAGAAGAGCAGCACTTATTTTGTTCACACGTTCATTTACATGTGTGCAGATTTGCTAAGTACAGATGTACTTTGATTATTCATTTTCACAAATTTTAATTTGTATGTATGTATTTGTTTGTTTGTTTGTTTGTTTTGTTTTGGATAAACTGCCCAGAAAAAAAAGGTGCAATAACTGTTCAGCTCATATCTGTCGGCGTTCCTCTTTTGCCATGCTCTTTGCTCTTTGTCACTCCGGAAGTTACCTTTATGCAGATTTCCCAGCTGCAGTCATTGCAACTGAATATGCCCTTTCATAACCTCTCTCTGAACTCATTCCTTAGCACTATAGCAGCACCACTGGATTTTCTGAGAAAAAGCGAATGCATATAAAAGGAACACCAAAACAGGATTCAAGATAAGACAAGGATACCCTAAATGACCTAATCTTTATGTGAGCAAGGGAGGACAGCTCTCATTCACAAAACCGGATGGGTAGAAACCAGTTGCGGCTGCTTTCATTTTTCTCCTTTTTCTTTCTTCCTCCAGCAAACCTCCCTCTCCCCAGGCTGATTTTGTCAGCATGTCTGTCGTTGGTTCCCACTTAGGCCTCATGTGATTTCCTACCGAGTCCTAATGACATTTAGCTATTTTTGTCAATGGCTTTGTGCCTATTGTCCCTTATAACCTCAACCCTTCCTCCTTCACAAAACTAACAGCGCAGACCTGGTGAAGACGCGGCCTGCAGACGGAAGTAAAACTAGTCAACTGATGCCCACAATGTCTGGAACGGTTCGTTTTTTTTTTTTTTTTTTTTTTTTACAGACAAAAATCTGCAACATGATAAGACAGGAGCAAGGCATTCTGAAGTGTTATTAATCTAATTAGCTTCATGTTTCGTGTTGTTCGCATCTAACTAAATAATACCTGCATAATATACCATGATAACAGTTATTTGAGCTTTATAAAGGGCTCAGCGTAAAAGTGAAAGAATGTTCTTCCCTAAAACAATAACACAAAGGTGCAAGTGATTTCAGTGACCTGCAATGACTAGTACGTCTCTGATATCACAGAACACAAAACGCTGTTAAGTTTCTCTTCCAGTTGTCTAGTTCGTCTTTTGACAAATGCATTTGTTAAACTCAAACATACCCAATTTTTTTTTTCTGCTCACTCAACTCATAGACTTTCATCAGTTTGCTATTCAGAGTTATCTCTAAACATTATCATAATAATGACAAATACACTAAAATGCATGTGAAACACACATCCCTTCAAGCTAAGTAAGTCTGTCTACAGCTATCCTATCCTAGGGCACAACAGCCATGTTTCAACGTGTTTTTAGGATCTGAGATAAATGGAAAAACCTATTGTAACTGAAATATGAGTAATCAGGATTATATCTCGGGCTGGGTGATGTATCAGATATTTATAATATCATGACTGTGCCGTTCATTTCTATGACTCCATTTAAACTTTCCTTTTCAATGAATCCATTCAAAAATATGATTCAATAATTTGTTTGCGTAATGACTCATGACTGTGCATGTTTCGTACATGTGTGGCACTTTCATAATATAATATAATATTAAATAATAAATAACAGCACAGTATAATATATATATTTATATGTATATAAAGTTTTTGCAGTACTTTTACTAGAATATATTTTTAAATTGGATATAACAGACAAGCTTAGTGAAACACTTCTTGTATCAAAAAAATCACCTTTTTATTAAGACACTGACTATAATCAAAATGCTAATATGTGAGCCTGGACAACAAAACCAGTCATAAGCATCTTTAAAAAAAAAAAAAAAAAAAGATTTATACATCATCTGAAAGCTGAAAAATAAGCTTTGTTGGGATAAAACAATATTTGGTTGAGATAGAACTATTTGAAAATCTGGAATCTGAGGCTGCAAAAAAATAAAATATTGAGAAAATCGCCTTTAAAGTTGTCCAAATAAAGTTCTTAGCCATGCATATTACTAATCAAAATTACGTTTTAAATTAATTTTATGGTAAGAAATTTACGAAATATCTTCATGGAACATGATCTTTATATGAATATGCAATTCTGAGAAAAAAAAAATCACAATTATGAGATATAAACTTGCAGTTCTGAGAAAAAAGTCAGAATTTCGAGACATAAATTCGCAATTCTGAGAAAAAAAAGTCACAATTGCGAAAATAAACTCACATATGCATAAACTTGCAATTCTGAGAAACTCGCAACTGCGAGATATAATTGCAGGTATAAACTCACGATTCTGAGAAAAAAGTGTGTATGAGATATACACTTGAAATTCAGAGAAAAAAAATCACAATTACGAGATACAAACGGGCAATTCTGAGAAAAAAATCTGATTTTATCTCGTAATTCTGACTTTATAACTCGTAATTGTGAAACATAATGTGGATATAAACTCAATTCTGGGAAAAAAAAAGTCAATTGCAGATAAATTTGCGATTCTGAGAAAAAAAGTCATAATTACGAATATAAACGGTCAATTCTGAGAAAAAAAAAGTCACAATTGCGGATATAAACTTGCAATTCTGAGAAAAAAGTTAGAATTACAGATATAAAGTTGCAATTCTGAGAAAAAGTCACAATTGCAGATATAAACTCGCGATTCTGAGAAAAAAGTCACAATTTCGAATATAAACTTGCAATTCTGAGAAAAAAGTCACAATTGCGGATATAAACTCGCAATTCTGACAAAAAAAAGTTACTATTACGGATATAAACTCGCAATTCTGAGAAAAAAAGTCACAATTACGGATATAAACTTGCAATTCTCATTAAAAAAAGTTACTATTACGGATATAAACTCGTGATTCTGAGAAAAAAGTCACAATTGCGAGTTATATTTACGAGATATAAGCTGCACGTTCATGAGAGTGCCACGATGCACAAAAATATTCTTATAGCTTCATAAAATTAAGGTTGAACCACTGATATCACATTTTATCAATATCCTTACTATCTTTCTGGGCCTTGAATGTGTCAGTTGCATTGCTGTCCATGCAGGATATAAACTCCCAATTCTGAGGAAAAAAGTCACAATTGCAGATATAAAGTCAGAAAAAAAGTCATAATTATGAGATATAAACTTGCAATTCTGAGAAAAAAATTAGAATTACAGATATAAACTGGCAATTCTGAGAAAAAAAACCTAATTTGCGAGTGATGTTATCTCGCAGATCTGACTTTATAACTCGCAATTGCAAGATATAATTGCGGATATAAACTCGCAATTCTGACAAGAAAAAGTCACAACTGCGAATATAAACTCGTGATTCTGAGAAAAAAGTCACAATTGTGAGTTACATTTACGAGATATAAACTCGCAATTCTGAGAAAAATGTCACAATTACAAAATATAAACTTGCAATTCTGAGAAAAAAGTTAGAATTACAGATATAAAGTTGCAATTCTGAGAAAAAGTCACAATTGCAGATATAAACTCGCGATTCTGAGAAAAAAGTCACAATTTCGAATATAAACTTGCAATTCTGAGAAAAAAGTCACAATTGCGGATATAAACTCGCAATTCTGACAAAAAAAAGTTACTATTACGGATATAAACTCGCAATTCTGAGAAAAAAAGTCACAATTACGGATATAAACTTGCAATTCTGATTAAAAAAAAGTTACTATTACGGATATAAACTCGTGATTCTGAGAAAAAAGTCACAATTGCGAGTTATATTTACGAGATATAAGCTGCACGTTCATGAGAGTGCCACGATGCACAAAAATATTCTTATAGCTTCATAAAATTATGGTTGAACCACTGATATCACATTTTATCAATATCCTTACTATCTTTCTGGGCCTTGAATGTGTCAGTTGCATTGCTGTCCATGCAGGATATAAACTCCCAATTCTGAGGAAAAAAGTCACAATTGCAGATATAAAGTCAGAAAAAAGTCATAATTATGAGATATAAACTTGCAATTCTGAGAAAAAAAATTAGAATTACAGATATAAACTGGCAATTCTGAGAAAATAAAAACCTGATTTGCGAGTGATGTTATCTCGCAGATCTGACTTTATAACTCGCAATTGCAAGATATAATTGCGGATATAAACTCGCAATTCTGACAAGAAAAAGTCACAATTGCGAATATAAACTCGTGATTCTGAGAAAAAAGTCACAATTGTGAGTTACATTTACGAGATATAAACTCGCAATTCTGAGAAAAATGTCACAATTACAAAATATAAACTTGCAACTCTGAGAAAAAAAAGTCACAATTACGTGATGTTAACTCACAATTCTGAAAAATAATTCACAATTAATAAAGTCATTTATTTAATATCCTTGTGACTTTTGGCATAAAAGAAAAATCAATAATTTTGACCCATACAATGTATTTTTGGCTATTGCTACAGATATACCTGTGCTACTTACAACTGGTTTTGTGGTCCAGGGTCACATATATTCACCCCAAAATGTAAATTCTGTCATTAATTACTCACCCTCATCCAAACCCATAAGACCTTTGTTCATCTTCGAAACACAAATTATGATATTTTTGATGAAATCAGAGAATTTCTTCTCTTCCGTGTCAGTCTCCGCAGTCTCCGAGAGTACCACAATGCACAAAAATATTCTCATAGCTTCATAAAATTAAGGTTGAACCACTGATGTCACATAGAATATTTTATCGATATCCTTACTAACTTGGGCCTTGAATGTGTCAGTTGCATTGCTGTCTATGCAAGGTCAGAAAGCTCTCGGATTTCATCAAAAATATCTTAATTTGTGTTCCGAAGATGAATGAAGGTCTTACAGGTTTGGAACGACATGAGGATGAGTAATTAATGACAGAATTGAATCTAAAAGTGTTCTTTCAATGGACAGAGTCTGTTTAGATCGCTTGCTATCAACAACTCAAACCTCATTAGGCAGATTATTAGAACCGGCTCTTATTGAGAGCCCATGACTTGAGTAGCTCAACAGCAGCTGTTATTAGAGAAGAACAAGGGGAAGCGGTCAGTGACAGGGACCAGCAATCAACAAAAGCTCGAGCACAAGACACAAACAAACAATAACAATGGGGACACATTGTGGACGCGAGCTGCAGAGCAACATTCCTGGAGGTAAGGCCTGGAGGGCAGCTAAAGCAGTTCATTTCCCTAGGTCATCGTTTTTCACAAGGACGCGCCACATCAGAGGGGCCTTTGCTGGAAATCAGATCCAATCAGATGTTCCCGAGGCTTTGAGAAGGCCGGTAGAAGTCACCCACTTGATATTTGATCAGATTTGTCTGCCCCCCTCTTTACCCTTGCTAAACCCACCCACTCTCTCTCTCTCAATCTCTCTCGCTCTCTCTCTCTCTCAGTCTACCCTGCTTAATGGGAAGTAAAAGATCAGTAAGCCTTGTGGAATTCAGGACTCCTGTTACACGAGCATGTGCTTGCCGTCTGGACAAGGGCCTTTTTGCTCTCTCTTTCGCCTCCTCCCTTTCTCGCACCCCTCTCTTTTTTTGCTGGCTGCTCTGTTCTTCTTTTCGGAGCGCTGAGACATTGTTTTGGCGATGGGAAATGTCACTGCATGCATCTGAGTGAATGTCTCGCGCATGCTTTGGGAAAATCAGTTTGTCTTTGTTGTATTTGCAGCCGTCATATCAGCCCTCTACAAACAGCTACACCCTTAAGTACCCGGCAGAGCATGTCCCTGGCTTGCAGAAGCACGATGTGTCATAACTCAAGTATCTTAAAAACACCAAAGTAAATGTCTTTTCTTTCAGGCTCAGAAGCTTCAGCAGGAAGGAAAAGGCAAGGTTGTTGCCTTTATATAGGTCAGCCAAGCAAAAACACAGGATAGTAACATGTCTTGGCTGGGCCTCTATTATGTTGGCATCATTTTTTCCCATTGTATGTCCTATTGTATCG
Organism: Garra rufa; assembly: GCF_049309525.1. Classification (NCBI taxonomy): domain Eukaryota; kingdom Metazoa; phylum Chordata; class Actinopteri; order Cypriniformes; family Cyprinidae; genus Garra; species Garra rufa. Next base: position 10,897,154 of record NC_133363.1, on the reverse strand, counting down.
GAGCTGTACATTCACAATTCAGTTCTTGACCTCCTTCCAAAACAACAGACAATTTTAACAATAATGGATTATTAAAAAAAAAAAGTTAAAATATACCATTATTGTCATTATAGTGTAGGAAATACATTTAACCCTTTAAAGCGTACTGTATCATATTCAATGCACAATTTCTAAGGCCTCAAAATGATCAGCATCATGAAAACTTGCTGAACTTGAAATGTTCAACTTTCTGCCTATTTGACACAAAATCTGCAATGGATTTCAAGAGGAACAATTATTGAACTGAAGCAATTTAGGTGTCCTTGATTATCCATACATTATTTTTGGGAAAGTATCAAATATTATACATCAAGCTTTTGAGCAACATTTATTTGTACATCTCTCATCATCACTGTATTGCGTACACTGTAAAAAGTTTTCACCAGATTCAACTTAAAAACCTAAGTTCAGCAGCTGCCTTAAAATTTTAAGTTAAATCAGCTTAAAACTACAAGTCATTTTAACTTATTACAATAAAAATAAGTTGATTTAAATTGTGAGGTGAAATGAGTTAAGTTGATTTAACTTAAAATTTTAAGGCAGCTGCTAAACTTAGGTTTTTAAGTTGAAACTGGTGAAAACTTTTTACAGTGTATGATTGTTCTTAAAACTAAGCATTTGTATCATCTTACTACAACATATTGGTGAGTGATATAGACTGACATCTGATATTCATATTAATTTAATTTTAGTAGTCAGCCAGAGCTTATTGATTTGCATTACAAGAAATTTCATGTTTTCATGTTACCTTTTTGGCCATATACAGTTGAAGTCAAAAGTTTACATACTGTACACCTCGCAGAATCTGAAAAATGTTAATTATTTTACCAAAATTAGAGGGATCATACATAATGCATGTTATTTTTTATTTAGTACTGACCTGAATAAAGTACATTTTTTGAATTTGAAGATCAGGGTTAAACTGAACTTTGTCTTCTGGGAAACATGTAAGTATCTTCTGTAGCTTCTGAAAGGCAGTACTAAAAAAAAAAAAAAAGATATTTAGGCAAGGAAAGGTTTACACCCCTGGCTTTTAATACACCATTTTTCCTTCTGGAGCATTAGTGAGCATTTAAACCATATGAGCCTGCCAGTTTTCCTTAGAAAAGATCTCAAAAGCATAAAAAATTTTTTTTGAAAAGTTTAAAATACAAAAAAATGCTGAAAAACCAGACCACCTGAGGGGTTTTTCCAAAGAACAGCAGGCAGTTTAACTGTTCAGGACAAACAAGGGACTCATGACAAACAAAAAAACAGCTGTGGATCATTCAGGTAACTGCACGGTATTAAGAATCAATTATGTAAACTTTTGAATGGGGTCATTTTTATGAATTCAACTATTATTTTCTCTTGTGAAATATCTTAATCAGGTCAGTATTAAATAAAAAATACCATGCATTTTGTATAATCCCTTTTATTTTGGTAAAATAATTAACATTTTGCAGATTCTGCAAGGTGTGTAAACTTTTGACTTCAACTGTAAATATAAGCAACTGTGCCAAATTGCATATTTTTCTCTGGATAAAATGTTTTGAGTATGAATATGAGCTGCATATATCATACTACAGTATAGTTTCTTTTTAAAAAGCAGGGGGTTAGAACCTGGGGTTTAATAATTATTAAACAGGTATTTTCTTTATACAGTATAAACTTGTTTGTCTTGCTGGATGTTTGTATTAATGTTTTAGTGTTTAAATGCTTGAGGCTAAGCATTTTCAGATTAAATAAGCAAAAACCAAGAAGTGTAACAATTATTTCTTGCTCTCCCCAGAATTTATGTATTACGATTATGTATTAATGTATTATGATATATTGCATTCATTTATTTTCATATCTTTTTTCTTTCCTTTTTTTTATAGAACTTCCAGTTGTTCCTACAGTTGTGACAGGAATGAAACAAAAAAGCTGGACAAACGTTGGACACATGCTGTGAACTCAGTGAATCTTTGAGGCCAAAGATGACACACGTTGCAGAGGAACTCCTTTCCTTGCCACATTAGTTGGGGTTTCCTGGACTTGAACCCTCTGTGCTCTTAAGATATTATACAGAGAAGGGTATTATTTTATTCACACTACAGGTCAAAAGTTTTAAATCATTAGGGTATTTTTGTGTAAAATACAGTCAAAACAATAATATTCTAAAACACTGTTACAACTTAAAATGACCACTTTCTATTTTACTGTATTTTAAAATTAAATGTATTGCTCTGATAGCAAAGCTCAATTTTCAGGCATTACAAGCTATCAGAATTTCATGTTACCTTTTTGGTCATATACAGTTGAAGTCAAAAGAATCTGTAAAATGTTCATTATTTTACCAAAATAAGAGGGATCATACATAATGTGTGTTATTTTTTATTTAGTACTGACCTGAATAAGTTATTTCACATAAAAGATGTTTACATATAGTATAATAAAACAACAGCAAAAACAAACGTTATTTTAAATTGTAATATCAATAATATTTCACAATATTACTGTTTTTAATGTATTTTGATTAAATAAATACAGCCTTAGTGAGCATAAACAACTCTTTTAAAAACATAAAAAAGATCTTAAAGGGATAGTTCACCCAAAAATGAAAATTCTGTCATTAATTACTCATTACTCATGTTGTTCCAAACCCATAAGGCCTTTGTTCATCTTCAGAAGACAAATTAAAATATTTTTGATGAAATCCGAGAGCTTTTTGACCCTGTATAGACAGCCATGCAACTGACATGTTCAAGGCCCAGAAAGGTAGTAAGGACATCGATAAAATGGTCCATGTGACATCAGTGGTTCAACCAATAAGTTTAAGCGCAAAAAAAATAAAAAATAAATAAATGAATAAATAATGACTGTTTTCAACGATTTCTTCTCTTCAGGGTCAGTCTTAGGCACTATTCAAAACGCATAGGTTGTGGTGAGTAATGACAGAATTTTCATTTTTGGGTGAACTATGCCTTTAATAATTCCAATGTTATGACTGGTAGTGTAGGCCTATATAGAATAGAATAAAAAATATTTTTTTTGTTACTCTTTTATTAAGGTGTCATTGTTACAATGTAATTACACTGTACAAAGTAGGGTTAGAAATTGGTTAGGGTAAGTTGCATTTTTAGTATTATTATTATGGCATAAGAGTAAAAAAAAAAAAGTTTGACCAAATTTAGCTTTTTAAACAAATTTGAGCATGCATCAGATCATCTGATCACCCCAGCAGAGATGTCACATAACTTTTATGGAAACTAGCAATGCATAAAACTCTGAAATAGTCACTGCAACAAATGACAAAAGGAGGCCACAGGCTGGAAACTCAAAGAATGCGCAACGCTCTTCCATTAGACCCATCACAGAAAGCCTGTGGGCATACATTACAGTCGCAAGACTCTGCAGAATCACTTCCTGCATTGATACTGTCCTATTTATTAGGGTCAATGGGCCGTCTCAGACACAATCAGCATAGCTTTCATCGTTTTAATCTTAACTTCAGTCATAACAAAAGGTCATAGTTGAAAGGTTGAACCTAGACATTCCTGAAAGAGTGAACCTATTACATCCCTGCAACTGTCAAAACACTAATATGAGAAACTGATCACAGTAGCTTGTGTTTCATTGTCACACTAATCTTACTGAAGAAAAAGTGGCAAGATTTTAAACACACACAGTCAAGGCAGACCTGTTGGATCAGTCTTATCAAACTTCAAAACAGTCCGACCCAGAAACCACCTCTTCAAACTACTGAGGGTATACAATTACTTGGAAAACAAATGTTAAATGTTGTTAATATTAAACCAATTTTTAAATACTTGTTTTTGAGCTGACACATTCTGTGATTCAAGAGTTATTGATTATAATGTGCACTGCATCTCACTGAATACAAGTTATACTTATTTTTAAGACACTTATACCTGAGTAAGTTGCAAAGAATACAGTGAGTGTTGATTGAGAATTGATTTTAATAAAATAGAGTTGCGTATTATTATATTATGAGTTCACCCAAAACTGTAAATTTTATCATCATTTACTCATGTCGTTTCAAATTTACATGACTTCTGTTGGACACAAAAGATGATATTTTAAAGAATGATGGCAACCAAACTATGGAAGCCAATGACTACGCTCTTAAAAATAAAGGTGCTTCACGATGCCATAGAAGAACGCTTTTTGTCTAAATGATTCCATAAAGAACCTTTAACATCTGAAGAACCTTTCTGTTTCACAAAAGGTTCTTTGTGGCTAAAGAAGGTTCTTCAGATTATAAAAAGGTAAGAAAGAGATGGTTCTTTAAAGAACCTTTGACTAAATGGTTCTTTGTGGAACCAAAAATGGTTCTTCTATGGCATCGCTGTAAAGAACATTGTAAAGCGTGTGAGAGTGTACCGCCAACTGTTTGGTTACAAAGATTCTTCAAAATATCATCTTTTGTGTTGAAAGAAAGAAATTCATACAGGTTTGAAACAACGATTATTTATGAGTTTTGGGTGAACTCTCCCTTTAAGGTAAACTTGCAACACAAGTAAACTTGTCAAACCATTCTAAAGAAAGCAGTTACAACACAAACCTGTGGTAGAATAAATGTTATCTTAGAAGGATGCTTTTAAAGTTGAATCAAGGTCAGTGTGGATTCATTAAACAGGTCCACACAGAATCAACGACCGCAGAAAGATTTCCACAGAACTGAAACGCCCTGAAATATATTTGGCTAAATTGATTATGCTTTCAGTTATCTCCACTTACTTTAAACATGTTTTACCACAATTTTTCTCCATAATCGGTTACTAAAAAAGTGTTTGGTAACACTTTACTTAAAGCTTTTATATGTATAATGCATTATAAAGGTATTTTTAATGTAGTAATTATTGTAATGCACCTTATAATGCAGTGTATGGTCTCATGAATAATTGTAACCACAGTTTCAATACATTATAATACTTATCTATTCATTGAACACACTTTAAAAAAGTATAATGCCTTAAAACATATGGCAAACAACTAATTTTAATGATACATTATAACATACATTATGAATAACTTCATAATGCATCATACAGTATGGGCTTTAAGTAAAGTGTTACCAAAAGTTCACATTCTATAGAGCTGTTGAAAAGATGTGTCATACAGAGCATATCTTACAGTTGGTATATCTGATGTGATTTAGAGATTGGAGAAATATCTTGACCCAGGATTGCAAAGACAGCTTGACAACTGGGTGTAGAAAGCTGCGTGGGCCACTTGCTACTGTACAATAAAGTCCATGAACAACATCTTGAATTGTCTTCTGCTAACTACGAGAATTTGATGTTGTTACCTGAGGCATTTGCGAGAAACTTTTAAAGTTAGGTATTAGCAGTAGACATTTGGGTGCACTTATTTGTTGCATTTGTGATGAGTGTTGGGAAGAAAATGCTGTATCCATTAACTGTATGATTTTGAGATCTATACCAGTGCATTTGACTCTTCTGTAATAGTTGTATATGAGTCTCTCAGTTGTCCTCAGTGTGAAAAAATGGATCTCAAAATCATACAGTCATTGTTGGAAAGGGTTCAAATACACAAAAATGCTGAAAAACCAAAAAATCTGTGGGACCTGAAGGTCTTTTGTTCCGAAGAACAGTGGGCAGTTTAACTGTTCAGGACAAACAAGTCACTCATAAACAACTATCACTTCAACTGTGTGTGTGTGTGTGTGTGTGTGTGTGTGTGTGTGTGTGTGTGTGTGTGTGTGTGTGTGTGTGTGTGTGTGTGTGTGTGTGTGTGTGTGTGTGTGTGTGTGTGTGTGTGTGTGTGTGTGTGTATGTGTGTGTGTGTGTGTGTGTGTGTGTGTGTGTGTGTGTGTATATATATATATATATATATATATATATATATATAATTTTGGTTGCTATTAGGCACCAGCATGCAGCATTTTTTTCTTTCACTGTAGACAGACAAGTCATGATGGTATGACAGCAAATTGGTTTGAGCATTGCATAGAAGTGTATTTGTGTATTAACCCTTCTCATGCATGTGGTCAGACAGAGGAAGCATAAAAACTAACTTCCTCTTTCTAAATTTTTCAATGTACAGAATCTGTAGCAGTGAAAATGCACAGTGGTCTCTTTTTCTCTAAGAGACAAACCTCTGAGCCTGGTGGCTGAAAGTACAAAAGAAGCATTTCCCATGATGGTTTGAGTGTGAGTCCGGAAGACTGACAACACACATAAACACTCACAGCAACAGTTCGACCTCTCTATGGCTGAGGCCAGATACTTCTTCAGACATCCAATCAAAGACTACCCGTGTGTGCAGGAGCAGCCAATCAACTTCCTGGATCTCTTCTCCAGCAGTTCCTGCAGTTTCTCATCCCCAGCCCCATTCACAAAATGCTGTAGGGTCCGTTCACATGTGCCATTTGTTCTTCATTGAAACTATTGTGCAACCACTTAAAAAGAATCAGGAACTGAAAAAGCAAAAGCTGTGCAAGCAGTCAAACTCAGCACTTCCATTTTCGCTCATTTGTTTAATATATTCAGAACATGAACGAACATTGCAGCACTGACAGTGTTTTAATCTAATGAATAAAACATTGCAGTGTTTTATTGGTTGTCAACCGTTGTCAAAAACATTCAAAAATCTTGTGCTACAAATATGTCACCCTGGATGACAAAACCAAGCAGCACGTGTATATTTGTAGCAATAGCCAAAAATACATTGTATGTATATTAAGTAAAGATCATGTTCCATGAAGATATTTTAGTAAATTATCTGACAGAAATATATCAAAACTTAATTTTTGATTAGTAATATGCATTGCTAAGAAGTTCATTTGGACAACTTTAAGGGTGGATTTTCTCAATATTTAGTTTTTTTTACACCCTTAGACTTAAGATATTCAAATAATTTAATCTTGGCCAAAATATCGTCATTTTCCAACAAACCATACGCCAATGGAAAGCTTATCTATTCAGCTTTAAGATGATGTATAAATCTCAATTTTGAAAAATTGACACTTATGACTGGTTTTGTGGTCCAGGGTCAAATATACAACAGTCATGCTCAGATACGCACATGCAAATATGCATAGGACTTGTGGGTGAGTAGATTCATTCAGATCTCCATTCATTTTCCTTTTTTCAGAGAAAAATATCTGCAAAAAACATCAAATTTAAATTTTTTGTAGAAATGACGCACAAGAAATAGCACACATGTAGGATTCTGACAGTAGTGTGGGGGTTCAAATAGTTTTAACAGGATCTGACCTCTCCGCTCGGCCTCAACCAGAACAGGAGCCCTTTCCCTCAACACTGGCTAGCTATCTTATGCAACCCATTACCTCCCACCCCCCCAAAAAAAAAGTAATGGGGGAAAAAGACTAACTGACTTGTGGGACTGTCATAAGAGGAGGCGATCTATAGGGCTCATATGGGCGGAGGCTTAAAAAACCAGAACAATCTTTGTGGGGGAATGATAACAAAGACATACGCTTCTGCACTTTGTGCAGGCACACACTTGAAAACAGACAGATTTGGCGATAATCGTTCTGTTGAGTGAAAACTGATGGTCTTAAAGAATTGCTGCTGTGCACTGTGGTGGAAAGTGGAGAAACACTATATCTCCTCACATCAACTAAACTTCCAGCCGGGAGGAAGACATAGGAAAGGGGGATGTAAAGGGGGAAAAAGATAAACAAAATCAGGCACGGAGGGCTCAACTTCTCAGACACAAAAGCGGGAAAGTTTGTCGGACGTCTATGAAACGTAACACAGCCGAGCGCTAGTGGCTAACTCGCATTTATCCAATGTAACAGATTTAGCCAGGTGCTTGTGCTAACTGCTAACTTTCATTTATTCTACTTGATAGATTTAGCCAGGTGCTTTCTTTGCAAAATAACAATCTGTACACAAATGTGCATGTATTCGACCATTACCTGAGGAAGGTAGCTAAGTGCACTGTTCTAGAGAAAGCATGTGCTAGTGTGCTGTGCTAAGAGCACATTGCTCAGAGGAGAGCTTACGTGGGAGCATTACCCTGCCTAGTGTGTGGGCTGGGAAGCCTTTGTTGTAGATTACCGTCCCATGAGAACCTGGAGCAACAACCAGGCGGGGGAAGCAGGCTACACGAGGGAGGGGTAGATGGAGACAGACATGCATCAAGCAAGGAATGCTGTCGAACCCCACCACCCCCATGCACTCATACACACATACACACACAGAAAGATGGGTAGACGTACATACACGTAGACGAGTGTACCCACACACCGTGGCCTCTCAGCGAAAGGCACATTTGAGCATAAAGTAAACAAAATTGATGAGAAAACTGCATAAGGAGATTCTCCTTTACTGAACAACAGCTGGGCTGGGATGTGTGTGTATAAAGCAGTCAATAAGACAATAAGACAAACTCAGCACTGAGGTAAACACACGGTTCCTTGGGTTCCTTGGCAGATATTCCTGTCTGATGAAAGATCAATGCTCGGAATGCCGGATTTGGAGCTTCTTAAGGTAGAGATGGGGGGAAAGTCTATTTATATGAAGCACACAGCGAGCTGGGTTTGACTAAAGCTTGGAGTCCATGAAAATTAAATTCCGTAGTGTGTTTGAGGAACACTGACTGATGATCTCGTTGAGATTGCTGGAGTGCAGCCTTATTGCGCTACACGTCATTATTGTGGATACTATACATCAAGCGTCTGTTTGAGGTCACGGCTTTGTGTGCTTCTCTCTCTTTCTCTTTCCTTTTCTTCAAAGTACACATTTACTTGATGGACATCCAGTGAATCAAGTGATCAAGTTCCTGACCCTTGAAAAATAAAAAGTTCACATTAGGACTAGGACCTAACATGCTATTACAGGTCATGAACTGTCATGTTATACCTTTGATATGAACATTTCTAGTTCACTCTATTGAGTTGCCCTGCTTCACCTAAATGCACCCAACTTCACCCCTCCAAGATGTCACTGAGTGTTCGATTGCAATGTGTGTCCTGTCTTGTAGTACTTCTAATACAGCCATCCGCTCAAAGTCCCACAGGAGCAACTGGGTTACAAGCACCACCTAGAGGACCTTCTGCAAAACTACACTTAGTTCACGATACCTGGCACTTGGAGAAGCACAATGAACTTCACAATGAGCAAACTCCACTTTCCCAAGCAATCTTTATGACTTTAAAGTGTTTAGGTAAATCATTTTTTTAATTAACCGAGGACATCTGAGCAAGTTGTCCATTAAGACAGGCAGAAATAAAGTGTAGGTGAAAGAATACTAGTTTTGAAAACGTAGAAGTTACATAGAGTTGACCTGAATGTCTTTCGCAATTCGCATAGCTCAATCAAAGTTATTATCATGGTTTATCACTTTCTTTCTGAAAACAATATAGACGATTTTGCTTTCATTATGAAACAATAAAGCTCAAGGTCACAAGATAAAACAGTCAATAAAAAGTCAATGTCGGTTTATGTAAGTTTACATCTTTAAAATAATTCTAAAAGATATTGTTGAGATATTGCAACGTAAGCAACCTTAATGCTGCTGGTAAAAATATACATATATATTTAAAATCAAGACAGTTCATCAATGAGAAATTACATACATCATCTAACTATTGTCCAAGACATATGTGGCATGTGATGTTACCAGAAAGCCCATTCCTGAGAACCATGAAAAAGGGGCTCAGCTCTGCCATTCCCTGATAAGCACAAATTATCAGCCACCCATTTTCTTCAGAGGGTGTGTTCACGGTCCACAATGACATTGCACTAATGATGTCCTGATGTTACGTCCTTCGTTGAGGGGGTCCGCGTTCGGCCCGAGGTGGACTGAGTGCTGTGAGAATTGCAGTATTGATAGCAGTGTCTGAAGCTTTCTTCATTATCATGTTTTCCAAGATGTCACATCAAATCTACATCAGAGATGATTTGAAGTGACAGGTCCCAGACTCAAGACTTGGAGGCCATTGTCTTTCACTCACCGAATTCAAGAAAAGATAGCGGGTGCTGTTTAAGCCCGAGCCCCAACAACCACTTGTGGGTGTAGGAGAGTGGAAGGAAATTCACAGGGTTGTTTTTTGTGTCATGTGCTTATGATGTTAAGGTTCATTTAATCAATGTAGTAAATTTATAGTATTCTTCTCTTTAGGACAGAAGAGGCTGATGTTTCAGAGCAAACATATGAATGTCTAGATGGCAAGGCACAATTTCAGTTTTTGCACCTCCACACAGGTTCTATCCAGGATCAACTCATCCTGCGAAGTGCAATACAAACCAGTCAGCTGTTAGCAGTGAGCATTTCCTTAGAGCAATGGGACAGTTGAAACCCCTGTATGACCTTGGGAAGATGTATGAGACCAAATAGGGAGGGGTGACTTGTCTGCCACGATTGTTATGGCTTACCTCAGGCCAGCACTCTGTGGGCCTCTGGACACACAACAGTGGAAAAAGCAGCTGCATACAATTATGAACAGCCACCAAAGAACAGGGTATACCTTAACCCTAAAACCAGGTGCAATCTGTCACGGCGAAGAGCCGACCCGGGATCAGGCCCTTGTTTGCATGACCAAGAACCTGAGCCATTTGTCAAAGAGGCATCTTTGGGATGGACAAAGCCACTGGTTCTGTTTAGGCTGGTCTGTCCTTCCGTTTACTTGTAGCTGGGTCAACGGTGCATATCATCATTCAAATTGCAAAAAAATACAAGAGAAGGTGATGAGAGACCCCTTCATCATTAATGCGTTGTGTAAATATGACAGGGATTTTCTTTTCGCTCAAGACAGACTTGCACATACACAATTAAATGGCTCTGTGTGAACACACCCCAAAGTAAAACATTCCTCCTAGAAGACACAGAAAACTTGCTTTGTTCGTAATAAAGCGACATGCTTTTGAAATAGCTCCACACAGTGCGATCATTATATGATTGAAGGATGAACAACAGTAGATCGCATGGCTTTGTATAAGACATCTAGGCACTGCCTTCATTCAAAGCTGTGACATGTTGCCCTATGTGACTTGAACTGCACCTCAGTTTCCTCCTAGACCTCCTCAGGAGTGTGTAGGAGGAAATGATGAGCTGTTTACATTGTTCTTTTTGTTAATCAGCCTACACTCAGTGGGAAATGAACTGTAGGTAAACATTAATAATAGCAATGAACGTTTAAGTTCCGCTATGCTGGCATCCACCCCTGTTTGAACAGTATAGGTCAGGTAACTGATGGTATAAACATTTGTGAATGAAGCAGCGAGCTGCTGATATGAAGAGGCCTCCATTCATGCATTCCAGCCTCTTAGGGAAACATGAGCCAAGGGCAGAGGGAGGGATCAGGATCCTGCTGTACAGGCACAAGGCTATTATCCTGTTCACTGAAGATCACATGGGCAACCGCTAAAATTAAGAGCTGAGAATGAATGAATGAATGCATAAATGAATGTGTAAGGCAATGCATGAGTGAGTGAGTGAGTGACTGACTGACTGACTGAGTGAAATAACAGGCATTCAATTAATTGTTGAATCAATGAATGAACAGTCAGGCAATGAGTGGGAGAATAAATAAATGAATGCAATTAAATGGATGAGAGAGCAACTGATTAAATAAATGGACAAACAGTCCAGATTAACAGAATGAAATCATTAATGTGTGAATAAATTAACAGACATTGAGTGATTGAGTGAGTAAATTAATGAATGATTGAATGAACAGACAACTAATGAGTGAGTGGGTGAGGAAATTAATGAATGGAGTTTAATGAATGGATGACTAAATAAATGCAAACAGTCCAGATAAACTTAATGAATGAATGAACATTCAATGATTAAGTGAATATATGTAGTTTAATCGATGAATGAATCAATCAATGAATTAATCAATGAATGAACAGACATTCAATGAGTGAGTTCATATAAACTAACTGAATGAATGAATGAACAGTCATTCATTTACTTGGTGATTGAGTATATGAATGTTGCTTAATGAATGAATGAATAAATTAATGAACATTGAGTGAGTGAGTATGAGTGAGTGAATGCTGTTAAATCCAATCAATCACTGAATGACTGAATGAATGGACAGACAGACATTCATTGACTTTAAGTGAGTACATGAATGCATGTTGCTTAATTAATTAATGAATAAACACTGAGTGAGTGAGTGAGTGAGTGAGTGAATGAATGAATGAATGAATGCATGAATGAAGCTGTGTTTAAACAACTGATGACTGAATGAACATTCAAAAAATCCAGATGTTCCAGATATTTAATGAGTTAGTTAATGAGTGAGAAAATCAATTAATGACTGCATGACAACTACATGTAGTTTAATCAATGGATGACTGAATGAATGCACAAAGTTCAAATAAACTAACTGAATAAATAAATGAACAGTCATTCATTGACTTAGTGAGTACATGAATGAATGTTGCCTAATTAATGAATGAATGAACATGGAGTGTATGTTGAATGTCGTTGAATGAGTGAATGTTGTTTAATCAAACCAATGACTGAATGAATGACGTTGTGTTAAAACAATAAATGACTGAATTAATTTTCAAAATATCCAGATGTTTTAGACATCTAATGAATGAATGAGAATGAATAAACATACATTCATTGACTTAGTGAGTACATGAATGAACAAATGAACGAATGAAGAACGAATGAACGAACTAACGGACATATATTAATTGAGTGAGTACATGAATGAATGAACGTTGTTTAATCAAATCAATGACTAACTGTATGGATGAATGAATAAGATAAGATGAGAGGACATGAGAGGAGATGAGATCTTTGTCAGGGCCACAATTAATAAATGTTCAAGGCTCTTCCTGTCTAGGACTAACAAACGAGTGTGTTTATGGCATGAACATCTGTCTGCAAATGCTTGACAGCGCTGGCTTGTCTATTATACAGTATGAAGGAGGTAACCCAACTCCACAGCCAGCTGTTGCTCAATGGGTGTTCTGAAGTCAGGAGAACATTACTCTTCACACTGGCCCCCTTCAGCCAGCACTTCTGAGGAGCAGTTTATAAAAACTGGGGCACTGTCTCAACAAACCAGCTCATTCCTGCACTCCTGCCTGACCTCTCCAAATTTAACCTTTGGCCCGGAAGGCCAATATTAACTCTTGGCCAATTGTGGGGGGCTCCTGACTTCCCCTGTGCAGCCCGTGAGAACATTCCAGGAGCGGTTGCCTGGCAAGATTGGGTGTTAGAGTGTTGACCTCCAATATGTCCCGGGTTACCCTTGATCTTCTCTGCTACCCCCCGCTGGCCCCCGCGGGTAAACCCCCTGCTACCAACAGTTTAGAGGAACTACTATTCAGACGCAACACCTTCACAATCATCCAATTATCATTTGACACCTGCAGACATTTTCTGATAATCATAATCATCATTAGACTCAACTTTCACTAGTTGACGAGCCATTAACTGTTCACCAGGAGATCAACCAAAAAATGTACACATATATACACCAAAAAAAAACAATGCATGTCCATCCAAGTTTGCTTGTATAGGAGTTCATAATTCCATCTGGTGTGAGATGATCTGCACTGATATTATTCACTTTCCTTTAGATAATTACAAGTAAATTAGTCTCTTCGGTCACTTGGGGATTACAGGATCTGTGGGAGGAGACGTTTTGCCAAGTCACTTGTGCCTCAGTCCGGGAAGGACCTCAGAGAACAAAGGCCATCGCCGCTCTATCGCTTTGTGGGAGGATGAAAGGCTAGTCCCTATCAGGCCTGAGCTAAGGGCAGCTGAATTCAGCTGAAAAGAAAACAGCCATATAACACAACACACATTGCAACACGAGCGGGTCCAGGAGTCAGGTGACAGTGGTCTGCCTTTGAAAAAAATATACAAACGGTCAGCGGCACAAAGTGGAAGGTTTCCCTCAAAGTGACAAGCCGGGAAACAAACCATCAGAGGTGGGCTCTGGGCTAATCAAGTTTTCCTCATTAGCTTGACAAGCAGGCAGAGGCAGCTATCTGAACAGAACAATACAGCATTGACAAATTAGCAGCACTAAATGATCATTTGTCAAGCAAATAATCAATGATGCCAGGCTTAAGATTAATGCTATCAGAGGACAGCACGGTTCCGTTTTAAGTCAAGGCCTGTGCAGATTAACTGCAAGTGTAAAAAGGCTCAGTGTCTCTCTTAGAAAACAGAAACTCATCCCATTCAGTAGTGAAAGGATGGTTATGCAAAACTCTACATTATTATAGCGTTTAGTGCAATGATAAAACATCTTAGCATCTGACATATTAGCATCTGATACCACTAACATTTTGTTCAAAAAATCAAAAAATCTATAGTATTTTACATACTGTTTTTAAAGGGTTACTCCACACCAAAATGAAAATTTTGTCATTAATCACCATGTCGTTCCAAACCCAAAAAATTATGGTTGAACCACTGATGGCAGATGGACTATTTTGACGACTTTCATACTTTTTTGGGCCTTGACAGTGTTATTTACTTGGCAGTCAATGGAACAGTCACAAAGCTCCCGGTTTTCATCCAAAATATCTTAAATTGTGTTCCAAAGACGAACAAAGATTTTAGGGGTTTGGAACGACATGGGGGTAAGTGATTAATGACAAAATTTTCATTTTGGGGTGGAGTTACCCTTTAAGAGAACATTAAAAATTTAGGACACATTACATAATCTTATCTTCTTATCATTACAGTATTGATATCAATATGAGTTGCCTATCTTATATGACTAAAAATAAAATCAAATAAAATGACTGGTCATGTTTCCTAGCATCTAAAAGCACATTTGGTGTAAATAAAGATGCGTTATCCTTATATATTGTATGTATTTGATTTTCTTTCACATTTGTGACCCTGGACCACAAAACCAGTCATAACCAGCTTTCCATTGATGTATGGTTTGTTAGAATAGGACAATATGGCCAAAATGCAATCTGGAATCTGAGGATGCAAAAAAAAAATCAAAAAGTTGTCCAAATGAAGTCCTTAGCAATGCATATTACTAATAAAACAATAAGTTTTGATATATTTACAATAGGAAATTTACAAAATATTTAAATGAAACATTATGTTTTCAATATTCAAATAATTTTTGGCATAAAAGAAAGATCTATAATTTTTACCCATCCAATGACTTTTGGCTAATGCTATGAATATAACCACGCTACTTAAAACTTTTTTAAGACTTTAAGGCCCAGGGTCACATTTCAGTGCGTTCCATGTATTATAAACTGCTGGTTCTCAACTTCATAACCCAGACAAGAATTTAAAAGTATAAAACTGTTTATAATACATAAACACACACACATACCTAACATATGTGTTATTATTACCAATTATTACCAACTGCATAGACTCAAACAATACGAAGAATAATTCAAATGACAGGTTGCATAAGAAAGTTAACAATTTTAGGAATGCATTCACAACAACAAAAATGTGTTTTACTAAGACATGAAACAAACACTGGGCCAAATATTATCCATATCAAGTGACAGATGAATGTGTGCCAAAATACCATAAAGTTTGATTGAACACGTGGCCTTTGATGTCAAAAACAAAAGACACAGAAGAATGTTCTCCTCCCTTTTAAAAGTTGATAAGCATATTTCATTTGCTACACTTGCATGATTATGACTATATGTTTAGTTGCATTTAACATTTACTCCTACTGTCCGCTAACAGAACAAACTCCCACAGATCTACTAAAAAATGCACTGGTATGCTTAAGTCAGAGCCAATCAAGCTCTTAGCACATGGTCAAACTCATGACTCGTCAATCTATGACATTTACACAGCAGCTCAGTCAGTCATTTACACTTCAGCTTCAGCTTCCGCATAATAGAAATATCTTCAAAGACTTTTATAAAGGTTAGTTAATGATCACAGATGTGGGTGAGTGGCTCAGATATCATTAGCGTGGGTTGATCGGTGGAAAAAAGGAAAATCTGCAATAACGAAACTAAAAATATAAGTTGCTGGATAGTTTAGGTGAATGTCTTTCTGTGTGGCAAATTTCACTATTTGCTAATGCTGCTGAATTTTGCCTTCCATTCAGGTTCAGATGGAAGAAAGAAAAAAAAAACTTTTTGAATTTGTGCCTCATAAAACAAATATGTCATAACTTCCTGCCTCACAGTTTGCCAAAAAAAGACCCAGACCAAAAACCTGACAAATGGATCGACAGTGATAAATGGCTGTTGAAGCGTGCAAAGTTTTAAAAGAGCATTAGAGTCAGAAATGCATCTGTCCTGTGCTTCCTAGTCTATCCTTTTGTGTCATTTTTGCTTTTTAAATTTAAAACACTTGCAAATCCCCTCTGGATTTAAGATAGATCTTAATAATTTTTAACATGACACAGAACATGACTCATGAATATATACTATTACATTTCAAACTGCAAGCAGCGATTACTGGGGTTCAAGTTTGTTAAGGCATTTAAGCACATATGAAAAAAATACATTATGTGGGAAACTTTTTTTTTTCAAATCCAGGTAATTTACCATAGACATATTATGTTTTGTAACGTTTATGACTGTTGTAGCATAAACTGTCTCCTTAAAACTTTGCATGCTCGTTTAGAATCACTTGTTGCATGTGCTCACCAAGTTTGTGAAGTTTTGAGGGTTTTTTTAGGCTTTATAGGATCTGGGGTAAATCTGGACAGGCCTTATTTCTAAACGACCACATTATAGCTTCTCAAAGGGTAAATTTCAACGTGCTTTTGATAAGTATTGACCAAGAGAGTCCAGAGAATTGTACTGCAGTGTTTTTTTTGTTTGTTTTTTTTTCCAGATTGACTGAAAAACCTAGGACTAGTTCGCAAAAGTAGTTTTTTTTTTACATCTTCTCAATCATTTAACTAATGATTTGATTGACAGCAGTGGTTCTAGAAGCAAAGTACTCTGGAATGAGGAGTTTTGTCATATGATATGAATATTGCATGTATGTGCAAAAAAAAAAAAAAAAAAGCGCAATATACAATCATGTGCACCCTTAAAAAACATGATATTAAAATTTTTCACAGACCTTTGGAGCCGTGAGTCAAACAGGCCCCGAGTTTTATTCCGACCGACCTCCGTTAACCATGTCTAATAGGTGCTCAAACTTAATTTGCCAATGGCGGCAATGTTTTTTGAGATAGTTTAAAATGTCCTTATATTTTCATGTTGATATGACAAATGGTTGCATAGGTATAGCCATTTTTATGGTTTTTTACCCTCTTATAGTGCCACTAAGTGGCCAAACTCTGCGATTTTTGTCCTTTGACCTCAGATTGAGCTCTTACATAAGTGTTCTGAGTTTGGCTAAAATATCTCATTCCTTTCAGGAGTTCTAAGCATTTTACTAAAAGTGGCCCTGCCCCTTTCAAACATTTTGGCATCTCTTTTATGGTGCGTTCACACCAGGTGTGTATGAAGTGTTAAGCGCAAGTGATTTACATGTTAGGTCAAAGACGCGATAGACATCTGGTGGTGCGAATGACTTGGCGCGAATTGAGCATTTGGCGCGGATGAGTTGAAAAATCTGAACTTTGGCAAATATTCGCGACACGTCAACCAATCAGGAGCTTGCTCTAGTAGTGATGTGATTACGATGTAGCGAGCAGAGGCAGAAATTTGAAACAAGCCTTCGCCGTTTTTCAGCCTTCCATCACAGATAAAGCGCAGCTACCCTCTCAACAAAATCCATGATATTCATTTCGCAACGAGACTGGAGCCGTCTGGCAGAAGGCCCTTCCATGACGCAAATTTGTGTCTGTTGTGAAGTGAGTTTCCTGCATGAATGAAGCGAGTAAACTCAAAATGTTCAAGCGTCCAACTATGCGCGAATAGCGAGATTTATTTGCGCATGTCGCGTTTGGTGTGAACACCGCATTAGACGGTAAGTTGAAAGTTACACTTTTTTTGATAATTATTGATATTCACTCTCCAGAGAATCTGTCTGCACTGGTTTCGATCCAACTGGGTGAAAAATCTAGGACTAGTAGGTTTAGGTAGGTTTTAAGTAGGTTTTGCAAAAAATCCAAAATACCCGAAATTTCACGATTGGCTTCAGGCTCACGTGAAATGTTTTTTTAGGATTCCAACATTGTAAGACACTTGAGACTGCGACTGATGGTTAAGGAGTTAAGAGCGATTTCATACTTTTGATCGCTGTAGCGCCCCCCATCAGGCCAATTGGGGCGATCCTTGGTGACATTGTTGGCGGTGTGAGTACAACCATTCCTCTAAATTTCATGTCTCTACAACTCATGGTTTGGTCTGGATAATCTATTTAACATAGAGATTGTTGATCCTTGGCCATTTTAACAATTACAATAGAGTTTCAGTGCTATGCACTTGAACCCCAAAAAAGTCTTACTGGAGGGATATGTTTGGAATGTTATTTTACTTTCTGACAAGTTAAATAGGTAAAATTAGATCAATTTTAGGTCAAAGGGTGGTTAAATAGGTAGAATTAAAGCAGTTCCCCAGAGAGCATATTAAAAGTAAAAACCGACCATCAACACACAACTTGTATATTCAGTCATCAATTTGCAACATGAGAATAGAATAATTTCAAAAATAAACTTTGATACACAAACAAATATGACCTTTAAGGATGTTTATTCAATGTGAAAAGGGTTTACTGGGTAACTTTAGATGCTGAAAAGAATCAAAAGTATGATGTGATTCATGTTTTAATGGAGTGACTCACT
>NC_133363.1:10785518-10877960 GCF_049309525.1 Garra rufa | reverse complement strand
TAACCTACATAAAATAAAATAAAATAAAATAAAATAAAATAAAATTAAATTAAATTAAATTAAATTAAATTAAATTAAATTAAATTAAATTAAATTAAATTAAATTAAATTAAATTAAATTAAATTATGGGTCAAACGCGAAAAAGGGTTTAAGCATAAAAACAGTAAGTGTAATACTGCTTTAAATTGTTGTTTTCCCATAAAAATATTACAAAGTTTTCTGTTTAATTTAGTTGCATTTTTGTTTTTCTGAGCAAAAAATAAATATATTTCATATATTTCAACCAAATTTTGACATTTTGTTCTCCAAAATTTGAAACCTTAAAAGTAGACGCTTTACTATGGGCATAAAATAACTTTAGTAAATTTCTTTTGACGTGGGCATCATGTCTTTGACCCTAATAATTTAAAATATTCACTTTTACACTAACACTTTAAAATGCAATAAACATAGAATAAATATCCCATATGTAACACATTAATAGTATAGTAGTAATTGATGTTAACCCATCTAGAAATTAACATTAACCTAAAAGTTGACCACTTTTCCAGTTAGAATATAGTCGTTAAAAATAAAATAAAATAAAATAAAATATTCACTTCTACATTTACACTTTAAAATGCAATAAATATAGAATAAATATCTTATTGCTGTTTGTTAATTCAAGTTTGCTTGTAACACATTAACACATTTTAATTTATACAACTTGAAAATGTTAAAAATGTATTATGTAGAGAGTAGCATTAACCTAGATTAATAAATGCCTCTAATTAGAATCTGGAAAAATAAAATAAAATAAAATAAAATAAAATAAAATAAAATAAAATAAAATAAAATAAAATAAAATAAAATAAAATAAAATAAAATAAAATAAAATAAAATAAAATAAAAAAAATAAAATAAAATAAAAAAATAAAATATTCACTTCTACATTTACACTTTAAAATGCAATAAATATAGAATAAATATCTTATTGCTGTTTGTTAATTCAAGTTTGCTTGTAACAAATTAACACATTTTAATTTATACAACTTGAAAATGTTAAAAAATTATTATGTAGAGAGTAGCATTAACCTAGATTAATAAATGCCTCTAATTAAAATCTGGAAAAATAAAATAAAATAAAATAAAATAAAATAAAATAAAATATCATAGTAAAAATTTAATAAAATATCAAAATAAAAAATAAATGTTTAATTACAGGTTTAATTTTAAAAAAGTGCATCTATTCCAACTTAAAAACTTTTTTTTTAAAGTATAATCAACTTGTTTGTTCAAGTTGCTTTAACTTAAATTACATTAACTTTTTAAAAAAATCTAATTGAATTTCATAATATATACAATATGTTTATTTTTTTTTTGTTTGTTTTGAAAAGAAATTCATAGTCATTATTACTGTTGGTCTTCAGATCAAAAGGTCTTTACTGCTGATGAAAAACATAACTTTAGTCAAATGTGCCCAAACTTTTGACTGGCAGTGTTTTTGGCTGATTTTCAGTTCTCATGTTAAGGCATTGATGTATGAGAGCGAGTGACTCGAAGAAGGCCGATTAAAGTGCAAAGGGCTTCCACAGCTCAGAGCGAGAAAGGTTCGACCCGTGTTTGTTCATCCAAGAATTCACTGGCCAGGTGAGAAATACACAGAACTGTGAAGCTCTGACAACCACACAGCGGCTGTAAGAAAGACATTCCTGTAGTGAATGATTGAAAGACCCACAGCTTTTGCGGCTTCACAACTCCTCACATGGGTCGCACTGGCTTCACCTGAGCCCGCGTTCCCCCATTCATTTCACACCAGGCTCGCTCAGGCTGAGGGTTAATGTACACAACTCTTTTGATCGCATTTTATAGATACGGCAGCAAGTAACCTTGTTTTGCCTCATTTTTCCCGAGTTTGAACATTAACCTCCTAATAACCAGACAAGAACCTGACTGACAAATGGGCAAAGTCAAGCTTTGTTTTGGAGAGAAAGGCTTTCTGTCAGCTGCTGTTTACTTAAGGTCTCTTGGGGAGAAAAAGCAATGCTTTATGAATGCCTCCACATTAGCAGATTCCATAGGCTTTTACGGCAGCGATTGCTAACTGACCCTCTTTTAAGCAGCATATATGTAACACAATGGTGAACAAACAGCGAAAGATCCAAAACTCACATCTAACATATAATAAGAGGTGGGTTAACCTCCCAAGATAAAGGTTGTTGTATAACTAGAGGTCAAACCCTATTAAAAGACAGACCGAAGAACTAGGTGATGGCCATCTGTGGGAATCCTTTGAGCTCTTCTCCATTTGTTTGATTCCTCTTGTTTTGTTTTATGTAATACCTACCCATTTCTACATTATGTTCTTCCCACTGACCAATCATAAAAGTAACAGGGAAATGAAAGGAGTCTAATTGAGAGGGTGGCGAGATCCCACCCCTCTCATGTTCAGAGTTAAGTGGTCCACATGGCCAGCTGTTCATGTGCAGAACCTGATAATCATGGACCACCCCCTCTTCTCAGCCTGGGCTGGGCCAGAGATACCAGAGACAAGCCCCACGATCCCAGATGAAAGGCGTAGGTGGAGAACTTCAAGCTTCACAACGCAACTGTGTGATATACACCTTATCATCCAAAATGCATCAGCTGTCCGTTGGCGGCAAATAAAGAAAGAAAAAGCCATGTGCAAGCCAGCAAAAGGCAGTGAAGTTGCAGGCCTTCTGTTACAGGAGGATTAATCCTCAGTCTGAAACCACAAGGCCTTTAAAAAAGGTGGAACAATATATCTCACCCTGTAAAGCATGACATATGAAATAATAGTCTGAAAAATCATGCAGTTTTATACAGTTTATTAAACTATTTGATTAAAAAAAAAGATCGAGAAAAAAAAGTGCATATGTGTTTTCCTGAGTGCCATATTTGATACATAGGGCGTTATGGTTCATATAGTATGATACAGTGAGAATATGGAGCTCATAATCTAAGAGAAAAAACAATGTTTTATTGAAAAAAAAATATTCAGAGGCCCAAACTGAGCAAAGGAAATTGCAATTTGGTGCAATTGCTAATATTCAAATAAAATGCACTTAAAAGAAGCACTTAAATCAATCAGATCATAACAGAGTACTTACATAAAATGTGTGTAAATATTAGTTGTCATTCTGTATTTCCAAATAATTTATCACATTATATATCTGCCTTTCAAAAGTTTGGGATCAGTAGGATTTTTAATGATTTTTTTAAAGAAGTTTCCTATGCTCATTAAGGCTGAATTTATTTGATCAAAAATCAAGAAAAAAATTTAATATTGTGAAATATGATGTCTATGTAAAATAATTGTTTTCTATGTAAATATATTTCAAAATGTTATTTATTTCTGTGCAAAGCTGAATTTTCAGCATCATTACTTTAGTCTTAGTGTCACATGATCCTTCAGAAATCATTCTAATATGATTTGCTGTTCAAGAAAAATTTTATTATTATTATTATTATTATTATAGCAAAGATGCTTTAAATTGATTAAAAGTGATGATAAAGGCATTTATAATGTTACAAAACATTTTTATTTCAGATAGAATGTCACATGATCCTTTAGTAATCATTCTAATATTCTGATTATTGAATTATTGTTGGAAAACAGTTCACTTCAACAGTGACACTTTTTTCAGGATTGTTTAATAAATAATAAAAAAAGAAATCTTTTGTAGCAATATAAACTACCATTTAAAAGTTTATGGTCAGTTTTATATTTTTATTTATTTTAATGAAAACCAAGGATGTTAAATTGATATACAAAAAAGTGATAGCAAAGACTTATATTGTTGGAAAAGATTTCTATTTTGAATAAATGCTGTTTTTTTTTTGTTTTTTTTTACTTTTGTTTTTTTTATTACAGCACAACTGTTTCAAACATTGATAATAAAAGTAAAAATTTGCATATTAGAGTGATTTCTGAAGGATCATGTGACACTGAAGACTGGAGTAATGGCTGATGAAAATTCAGCTTTGCATCACAGGAATGCTTTTTTTTATTTTAAATTGTATTATTTTTCACAATATTACTGTTTTTTCTGTATTTTTTATTAAATAAATGCAGCATTGATGAGCAAGAGAATTCTATATATATTGCTCATCTACATCTTGCGCATCTACTAAAACTACTAAAATCTGTAAAAATTTCACAGCAAAAAAAAAAAAAACACATGCACCATGACTTGAAGGTGGACATTTTTAGAAATATACTAATATATATATTTATTTTTTTTATTTTATTTGTTTTTTTATTAAACAAGTTTTGACAAGAAACCAAATATTGAATATTTTAGAGGCCTATACACTAGAAATACACTACCAGCCAAAAGTTTTTTTGGGGGGCAGATTTTTTATTTTAATTTTTTTCTTTTTAAGAAGTCTCTTCTGCTTACCAAGCCTGCATTTATTTGATCCAAAGTACAGAAAAAACAGTACAATTTTAAAATATTTTTTACTATTTAAAATAACTGCTTTCTATTTAAATATATATATATAAAAAAAGATCAGCATTCATCTGAAATAAAAGATAATAACAGGAATAAATTACATTATAATTATATTCAAATAGAAAACAGGTGTTTAAAATAGTAAAAATATTTTAAAATTGTACTGTTTTTGCTTTGAATAAATGGACTTTGTGAGCAAAATAGTCTAAAAATATGACAGTAGTCTTTATAGGGTTAGTAGTCTTTATAGGGTTAACATTAAAATATCAGATTGGATCTTTATGTTCCTTTTTCTAATTTTAAAATTTTGATATTATTAGATAAGAGGAACTTAGTAAAAGAATTGAAAACAAATAATAAATAATAATAATAATAATATAATGATAATATTCATCATTTATTTCAGTATCTACATCATTTTGGTCTCTAGGACCTCAAATATAAAAACGGTAGTCATTCTTAACAGAACATAAGAGTTAAAGCAACATATGGCTTGTTCCGTGTAGTAGCTATTCTTCAAGTGTGTTTAATGTTTGACATGCACATGATATTACATGGCTGAATGAATCCACACAATGAATGGAATCATATATGGTCACATCACCTGCTGACCAATTAGTGTTCAGCTATGGGCAGGTGTTACATGAGCATTCGAGGTGAACCCTCATCAATATTTATTTATGATCGAATTAATTACATTATTCTTGTAGATTTGCAGAAACCTGGTCAAAGACATACAAGTCTAAAGGGCATTTCTTATTTTTTATTAGAAAAACCTAGCTGTAATAAGCTCGTTTTATATTAGAGATGATAGGAAATGATTTGAAGAGGGGGAACAGGGTTGGGCTGATTGTTAGGCCGCTCTCACTTTTACTCTGACTCAACAACATACAATCAAATAAATAAACATTTGTTTCCTTATCTCATGCAATGACCTATAGAATAAGCAAGGCTGGGTTAACTGTGATCTCGGTTGACCTCCTGCTGGCTCAATGAGAAAAAGCAGCAGTGCATGAGTGAATGAGAGAAATGCATCGCAGTGTCTGAAAGAGGAGCATCCTGAGGACCAGTGACCCAGAGCAGGAAAGACAGCAGGTCAAAGGTCATGACCTAAACTCACCCACAGCATGTAGACACAGCGAGATGGTCCCTTGGCAGCTCAGATTAGCAGTGTGTCCGGATGTACAGATAAATTTCTCTTGTCCTGTAAGAAAACATTAAATATGCAAAGTTATGAGAGTTTTTTTTTTAACAATAAAAAGAAGAATAAAATTATTGTTAGTTTTAAAGATATTAAATATATCATATGATGCAGGTTCTTGTTTTCCATTGTCTTTAGAGTGTTACAAGCTGTTTGTACATAGATAAGATCTGTAAAGTTGCAAAGCTTAAAGTCTCAAACCCAAATAGATATTTATTATAAAAGTTAGGACTCAGCCACTAAAACTTTCTAAAACGGCTCGTTGAAACAAGCCCCCAATGGTCTACGTCACAGGGTGGGTAGATTTGCATAACACCGCCCATATGTATATGGAAAGGAAGAAGGCGTAACTTTTACCGACTGTAGTAGTGTTGCAGTCGCCGTGTTGTGGAGTAGACTTGTAGTCAAGACCGCCTAAACCGAGACCAAGACACTACCAAGACCAGAAGATATCGAGACCAAGACAAGACCAAGACCAAGACCAAGTCGAGACTGGAGAAAAAAAACAGACTAGTGTTGAAGCTACGCAATAACTTGTATGAACAGCAGCATACTAGGGTTCAGCCACAGTTTACATTCAATACATATTAGACGGTATTACTTCAACTACAGGCAGAGCAATACAGAGACAGACCATGTCATGTAGTCTACTAGCTGCTGGATATGTGCTTGTCTCTTCTTTACGCTCTACGCTACACTCACTGAGGCATAACCATTGACTGTTAATATAGAGGGAATAACGTTATATGGATGGATGAGCGCCAACGGCTGTCGCAAAAAAAATAATAATAATAAATACATGCATGTGATTGGTTGGATTTGATTTGAAGGGTGCAAAATATTAATGTTGCATTATCAAACGTTGTGTTGTCATGGATACCAACGATTCTAGAGCGTGTAGTTTTTTTTTGTTTTTTTTTTGAGCGTGTAGTACTGCTAAATCCCCGACCACTATGACGGTCTGAGACAGCGAGACCTTGACAAGACCGAGAGGTCCGAGACCAAGACAAGACCAAGACCAAAGACCGTCAAGGCCGTGACAAGACCGAGACCACGTAAAAGTGGTCTCGAGACCGGTCTCGAGACCAAGACCGGTCTCGAGACATACATCACTATTGTGGAGACACATTGTGTTTCATTGCGAAAGCAAAAGTACTTAGTTTAGCCTTCCAAATGAGGACACAACTAGAAATCAGTGTTTAAAGGTGCCATTGAATGTAAAACTGTATTTACCTTTGCATAGTTGAATAATAACAGTTCTGTACATGGACATGACATACCGTGAGTCCCAAACACCATCGTTTCCTCCTTCTTACAGTACAGACCAAAAGTTTGGACACACCTTCTCATTCAAATGAATGAGAAGGTGTGTCCAAACTTTTGATCTGTACTGTATATTTTTCTGTTTATTAAAGTTTTTACTCTACATTTGTGCAGTTTTCAGTGGGTTAGTGATATTTTTTTAATATATATAAATTAATAAATACATATTTTTTTAAATGGGTTTTATACAAAAACTGCTTCTTTATGTAAAATTCACTTTATAAAAGACCCACATTTCTAACTTTAATTCATGGGAATAACATGGATAATTTCAGATGGTTTAGTGTAAGATTTTTGCCCATCTTTTGGAAAATCCAGTTTTAAAAGTAAAAAAACAACAACTACAAATAACTTTTACCAGTAGGTGACTGCAGAGCTCCACTATTTGCTATTTGCTATTTGACCACCTGAAAGATATTTTTCACAAGTTTTTTCAGTTGAATTCATATCTACAGTACAGACCAAAAGTTTGGACACACCTGAATGAGAAGGTGAAACTTTTGGTCTGTACTGTATATAAATCTGGTGTTTGCAAAAGACCACTGAAAAAGAGGCCAATTCCAACATAATACAGACTATGACGTTATTGTCTCGGGATCATTAATAGTTACGCCCCCAATATAGCATAGCCCAATCATCAGAAGTTTTGTGGGTAGCCTATTGTGAAAAAAACAAAGCAAGGACAATAGCGAAACTGGCAGATCACTGAAAAAATGTTATGTTCCAGGTTGTGCAGGAGGTGTTAAGTGCAGGGATGGGTTGGTGTCTGTACTAAGAAAGGCACGGAAAACAAATAGGGCCATCTAATAAAATAAGGCCAGCCACTAAAGGGACATGGTTAACTTCTTGTTAGCGCTAACCTGTTACATTGCAGAACATAAACTTTCACTAACCACATAAACAGAGTAAGGAGAGATGACTGCGCACGATGGCGAATGATTTGCAGATCCTGAGCACCGCTGACAGGATCTAAACTTGTTAAATGTGCTAAGTACTGCCGTTAGTATAACGTTACACAGAGCATGTGCGATCACAAATTTCAAAAGTGAAAGTAAAAAGTTATTGTGCATTCAAAAGGGCAGTTTCAATGCCCCGCATATTATTAGCGGCTCGAGCTCCGTAATTAAATATATATTTTCCTCCATGTGTGAGAGCTAAATGAGCCGCTCTGTGAAACAGCCAATCAGAGCAGAGCTCATCATTATTATTCATGAACCTCCCAAATAAGGTAATAACAGACCATTTCATTCTAGGGACAAATCCTAGGGTTGTAAATGGACTTTCTGGAGAATTTTTGCCCTTACCTAAGCAATATACCTTCTATGTAGATATCAGAGAACAATTTAAAATATTGTATCAATGCATTCTATGGCACCTTTAAGTTATATTTACAACACTGTTCCGGAACAGTACAACACAAATATTTGAGTGGGTTATGCACATTTCACTAAAGACTGTTTACTGAGTCTGGGAGAGCAGCTTACAATGCCAGCTGTACACAAAGGGTTAAGGTTATAAAGTGGGGCAATTCCAACGTTGCAAGGAAAGTCTGCGCTTCTGACTGATGGCCTGTAAGTATGTGTTCATATTTAAAGAATTTGCTACTGACTATTCAAACGTGAGTTTTGAGCAGTGTAGAGTAGTGCTTGTTTCTCATTCTATGATCGAAAATGCAGACATGGTGTTATGTTTATGTGGCACTACACGTAAAAAGACCATATAAGTCATTATAATCAGTAGTTATGTCCCCACTGGATGTAACAAATGCCTCGTTTATAAAGGGTCTCGTCGTGCCGAGAAACAGCATCACAACATGGTTAGGGGCGTAACATTTCCTTTTTGAGGTATTCAGCCAATCACAACACACCAGATAGCTGGCCAATCAGAGAACACCTCGCTTTCAACGATGAGTTTTGTAAAAATGTACAGTAATGTACAGTATTTGGAAAATAATATGTTTTTTAAACCTCAAACCACATAAACATTGCATTATACCAAATACACAAAATAATGCTCTTTTTAGCAACATCAAATGACCCCTTTAAGTAATGAAACAATATATTATATATATATTATTCATTTTAATACTTAAACATTCTCTTATGGAGGTGTATCATTTGGAGTTACACTGAGTGTAAAATATGGAATCAGTGTAGCAAAAAAAAAAAAAAAAAAAAAAATCCTATCACTGATCTCCATCAGATATTTAGCAAACATTTGTGAAAAAGAGATTTTTGTGAAAAAATGATATTTTGATCGCATAGCAGTGCAAAACGCCATGTATAAACTCTAGGGAAGACTATTTGAATCATTTTTTCAATTCAGCCTTTCTTCAGCTTAAAAGTCTCATAAAATATTGATATTTTAAAATATTGCTAATTCATATTATATTAATATTATATGTGACCCTGGACCCCAAAACCAGCAATACGGGTCAATTTAAATAAGCTTTCCATTGATGTATGATTTGTAAGGATAGGACAATATTTGGCCGAGATTCTACTTGATTCTAGATTCTAACTTTAAAATCACCTTTAAAGTTGTCTAAATGAAGTTCTTAGCAATGCATATTACTAACCAAAAATTACAGACCAAAAGTTTGGACACACCTTCTCATTCAGGTGTGTCCAAACTTTTGGTCTGTACTGTAGATATGAATTCAACTGAAAAAACTTGTGAAAAATATCTTTCAGGTGGTCAAATAGCAAATAGCAAATAGTGGAGCTCTGCAGCAACCTACTGGTAAAAGTTATTTGTAGTTTTTTTTTTTACTTTTAAAACGGGATTTTCCAAAAGATGGGCAAAAATCTTACACTAAACCATGTGAAATTATCCATGTTATCCCCATGAATTAAAGTTAGAAATGTGGGTCTTTTATAAAGTGAATTTTACATTAAAAAAAAAACAGTTTTTGTATAAAAACCCATTTAAAAAATATTTATTTATTAATTTATATATATTTAAAAAATATATCTAACCCACTGAAAACTGCACAAATGTAGAGTAAAAACTTTAATAAACAGACAAATATACAGTACAGACCAAAAGTTTGGACATACATTCTCATTCATTTGAATTGTATTTATGCTAGGAGATAAATATATATATATATATATATTATATGGAACATGATATTTACTTAATATCCTAATGATTTTTGGCATAAAAGAAAAACTTTTTGGTCTGTACTGTAAGAAGGAGGAATACAAAGTATTGTTGGCTATTGCTGCAAATATACCTTAAGTGCTACTTAAGACTGGTTTTGTGGTCCAGGGTCACATATAAATAAAATACATTACTGTTTTTATGAATTTCAAAATATTTAAATCATGAACACATTTTGATTTACATTACATTTGTAGAATGACCCAATTATGTTTAATATTTATTCAGACATATTGTTTTCTGTCTGCATACTTCCTGTAGCCCGTTACTGAAAATCCTTTTGACTGTTTAAAAGGTTTATCCCCATCCTAGCCTTTATTTGTTCAGCAAGCATGTCTTAAAATCATTCAGTGTTCAGGGTGCACTAAAGGACAGATGGCAAGTGCTTATAGGTAGAATTCTGAAGTTGTTAAGAGTTTAGGAGTTTGTTTACATTTACATTTACATTTTAAACTCATTGACTCTCTTTCAGTTGGGAATTTTGCTTACACATCAGCATATAGATTTATACGCTGAAGGTAAAAAAAACAGCATGTGTGGCAAACTGTGAGGAACCACCTTTATTGATATAACACTGATTCTTTAGATATGAGATAAAACATGTCTTACAATTTTACCTGCTATTTGTTATGAAAACAGCAGCATTTCCTTCTTGAAATTAATCCAATGTTATCGTTAGTTTCATCACAAATATGATATTTTGTTTTCTCAATATCAAAGTTATGATATTACACATCATGAACTACCCCTAAAATCACCTAACCATAACTTAGTACTTAAAAATATATATATATAAATATATTTTTAAATCTATAAATGTTAAAAAAATAAAGTTTTATATTTATTTAAATACAAGTTAAATAGTACAACTAGGATTACATATTTTACCTTCTATGGGGTTAAACAAGGTCACACAGGTTCATGTGAGTAGTTTGTTTATGTATGTATGGATGTACAGTATGTAGTTGTATGATGTATGTATGTATGTATGTATGTATGTATGTATTTAATCATTCTTTTATTTTGTGGTATCCATAATGAGCCAGCGCCATTATCCAAATTGTATAAATTAATTGCAATTTGCCTCATTTTAAGTAAATCATGTTAGTATTTAGTACTACTGTAGACACTATTAACATATATATATATTTAAGCATAAATTTAAGCAGTCTTTTTAAATCCGGCACATATTGAATGATAGCAAAGAAATAAAAATAGAAGCAGCAGGATTTTTTTTATTTTATTATTTTATATGTTTGCATAATTGCTGATTGCAGCTATATTTTACTCTGTATATATATTTACATTTTATTGAAGCTGCATAAATAAAAAAGGAAAAATGGTGCTTGAAAAAAACAGGGAGAAATAAAAAAATAGGAAAAAAATTAAGCAACAAAATATGGTAAAATTAATTGCAATTTGCCTCATATTAAGTAAATCTTTTTAGTAACTACTGTAGAAACTATTAAATACATAAAATGTGGTTAAAAAAAAAAAAAAAAAAAAAAATATATATATAATATATATATATATATATATATATATATATATATATATATAATTTAGTAACTACTGTAGAAACTATTAACATGAATTTATGCAGTCTTTTTTAACCCGGAACATATTGAATGATAGCAAAGAAAAAGTAGAATTTTGAGCAGGAAGAAGCAGGAATTTTTTTTATTTTATTTTATTTATTTATTTTTTACTTTATTTTATTTTATTTTATTTTATTTTATTTTATTTTATTTTATGTTTGCATTATTACTGATTCCAGCTATATTTTATGTATATATATATATATATATATATATATATATATAAAATAAAAAAATAAAAAATAAAATATATGGCGCTTGAAAAAAATAATGAGAAATGAAAAAAAGTATACAATTTAAGCCACATAAAATGTGGTAAAATTAATTTAGTTTTATTTTATTTTTAGCTAAATTCGACTGTTGTTATGTTTTATATAATTATAAAATTATATAAATATATATATAATATATGATAATATATTGAATGATAAAGAAAAATGTGAATTTTGAAAGAAAATAGAAGCAGCAGGATTAT
This sequence comes from Garra rufa, assembly GCF_049309525.1. Classification (NCBI taxonomy): domain Eukaryota; kingdom Metazoa; phylum Chordata; class Actinopteri; order Cypriniformes; family Cyprinidae; genus Garra; species Garra rufa. Next base: position 10,865,740 of record NC_133363.1, on the reverse strand, counting down.
TTATTTTTTTATGTTTGCATTATTACTCATTTCAGCTATATTTTAATATATATATATATATATATATATATATATATATATATATATATATATATATATATATATGTAGTAAAATATATTAAATAAATAAAAATAAATAAAAAAGGAAAAATGGTGCTTGAAAAAAAATGGGGAGAAATAAAAAAAGTATAAAATTTAATCCATAGAAAATGTGGTAAAATTAATTTAGTTTCATTTCATTTTATAGCTAAATTTTATGGTTGTTATGTTTTATTTAATTCCATGTTATTGAAGAAATGGGGAGAAACGGAGAAAAATGAAGCCACATGTGTAAAATTAATTGCGATTGCAATTTGCCTTATTTTAAGTAAATCCTTTTAGTAACTGCTGTAGAAACTATTAACATAAATTTTGGGAAAAAATAAAAGCATTAATTTAGTTTTATTTTATTTTATAGCTAAATTTTACTGTTGTTATGTTTTATATAATTACATGTTATTGAAGAAATGGGGAGAAATGGGGAAAAATTTTAAGCCACATAATATGTGTAAAATTAATTGTGATTGCATTTTGCCTTATTTTAAGTAAATCCTTTTAGTAACTGCTGTAGAAACCATTAACATAAATTTATGTAGTCTTTTTTTTTTAAATCTGGCAATAATAACATAAAGAAAAAATTTAATTTTGAAAGAAAATAGAAGCAGCAGGAATATTTTATTTTATAAATATATAAAATTGCTGATTACAGCTATATTTTACTATTGTTATTTTTTATTGTTATTGAAGCGGCATAAAACATAAAAAAAAATTTACAGGAAATGAAAAATAAAAATTAAATAAAAATTTAAGCCACATAAAACGATAAAGTACATAAAAATCTCATTATCTGAACATAATCAATGCTCCAACAAAGATTTCAGAGTACTGCAGGACAGTTTGTTAAAAATTCATTAAAGAGTCTATCCACTGACTCACAACCACACAGATGCCAAACCGTGCTGCTCTCTCCGGAGACGTTAATATAATGCCTTACGCTGACCAGATCCTGGTGGTTTAATCCTGTTATGAACTACAGTATACATTCATTTACTCCCAGCCACCTCAACCACACACTGTGAGAGACAGAGAGAATGATTCACAGGGCAAAGTTTCCCGCTTTCCCCAACACAATTCAAATTGTCATTTTAATTTCCAGATCCGCGCTATGGCAGATTACTTCTAGCTCAGTGGCTGCGTTCAACAGGTTGTGGTGGCTCATAGGTGGCATGTCCCCAAAAGGACGGTCTCACACGTGATATCAACCATCCCCACAGAGAGGGGTCCCGCGGAGTGCGCCTTTTCTGGCCAGCTGTAGCCTTGAGTGTGCGTTTGTACGTGTGGATAGAGTCGGCAATTGGGGGCCGCATGCCACTCATATGTCAGAGGACAATACGAGGGCCAGGACAGATATTGGTGAACAATGGTCATCTGTTTGGTAGCCCAGAGACAACGCGCCCATAAAAAGGAGCTGTCAAAATTATTCAAACTAGCCCCACGGTCAGACAAGCCTTTGTTTTTGTGAATGGACAAGGTTGAGAATAATGAAATGTTGCCCTCATTTTCAAACTGAAATTGAATTACATATTCAACATATACTTGTACGTCTTCAAGCGGGCATTCTATACAACTGTCCAACGTTCACGTCAATCTCTTACAAAAGAATTAATAAAACTGCCATAATGCAGGCAGCCTTGCTAACACAGCTGTCCTTAGCACAAAAGCCTGGCTCATAATGTACCGCCACGTCGACCTGTACTGTACAAGGTCCCGAATAAATCAAAATCCCTACGAAGCGCCATGCGGTAGGCTCGCTTCCAGGACGTGAGCCTTGGGCCTGTGAGCTCGACATGATCTTTCTATAAAATAAAATGTTTCCTTAAGTGATCTCACTTGCAAATATTGCATAACTGACTTGGAATGGCTCTTGGGATGGGGCCATGGATCTCTGTAGCGGAGGTGGGGTGGGAATCGTTCTGTACCTGGAAACACGATCCGCAAGGAATGCCTCTCTCCATAACTGAATGCATCCACAGCCTCTGAAGCTGGAGAGGCAGTCAACTGAAGCTGGCCGATTCAATTCACCCCTGATTTGCAGCACAGATCCCTCTATTGTCTGAACAGCTCTGCTTCAAAAGAGCACTCGGGGGCAAAAGGAGCACAGGCCAATGCTGACCAGCCAGGTTTGCAAACTTGTCATTTGTTGGGGAAAAAACGTTAAGCATTTAAGAATCTCTAATGCATGGGGGACTGCTGGGGGTTTGTGAGTTGATTAAAAGCTAATAATTCATACAAATGAATGTAACATTAAAATAAACTGCACAGTTCATATATATAAAACTAAAATAGTTTTATTTACAATATTTTAGCATTTTTATGGACAGAAGTTTACAGCATTTCACCAATCAAATGAAAGGAATTAGCATGTCGCAGTTTGCAATTTATAACAAAATAATATAATTAATGGCAAAATAAAAACTATAAAACACTGTGCACCACTATATTTATATATAACAGTGTACATATTTTTGTTTTATATTTTATTTTGTATTTATTTTTAATAATTTTATGCTCATCAAAGTTCTAATTATTTGATCAAAAATACAGAAAAAAGGAATATTATAAAATATTATCGCAATTTAAAATAAGTTATTATATATTATTTATTTTTGTGATTCAAAGCTTCTTTAGTGTCACATTATCCTTCAGATATGCTGATTTATTTTCAGTGTTGAAAACAATTGTGCTGTTTAATATTTTTTTCGAACCTGTGATTTTTTTGGTAAATAAAAGGTTAAAAAGAACAGCATTTTTTCAAAAAAGAACTATTTTCTAACTATTTGAGACTATCACTTCCTATCACTTTAACACATCCTTGCTGAATAAAAGTAATAATGGCACTGAAGACTGGCATAATGATGCTGAGAATTCAGCTTTGCACCACAGGAATAAATTATTATGTGACTATTAACTGGCAGGAAACTGTGGACATGTGATTGTGTCATTAAATTATTAGAATTGGATTAAGGAAATATTTAAAATCTAAAAAATGTTTAAAAAAAAAAATCCACCCATTTTTTTATATTGTCATCAAAATATACTTTAAAACATAATTTATTTCTGTGATTTGTGATTGTCGTTAAATTATTTAAAGAGATTAAGTAAATATTTTAAATCTAAAAGAAGAGAAAGAAAGAAAAGAAAAGTAAAAAAATCTACAAAATGTTTTAAATTTTTTTCTTAATATTCTTTAAAATACAATTTATTTCTGTGATTCAAAGCTGAATTTTAAAATAATTTTAATATGCTGATTTATTATCAATTTTGGAAACAACTGTGCTGCTTAATATTTTTTTGGAACCTGTGGTATTTTTATTTTAGGATTATTTGATAAATAAAAAGTTAAAATGAGTTAAAAAAGCATTTTTCTTTTTCAAAAAAGAAATATTTTCTAAAAAATATGAGTCTCTGCTATCATTTCTTATCAATTTAACACATCCTTGCTGAATAAAAGTAATAATGACACTGAAGACTGAAGTAATGATGCTGAAAATTCATCTTTGCATGACAGGAATACATTCTGTTTTAAAGTATATTAAAATATAAAAACTATTTTAAATTGCAGTAATATTTGTAAGCAAATAAACGCAGCCTTGATGAGCAGAAAATACTTCTTTAAAAACATAAAAAATCTTACTGATCCAAAAATATTAAGTATCTGATTACTTGCATCTTATGTGACCATTAACTGGCAGGAAACTATGAACATGTGATTGTGTCATTTAATTATTCAAATAGAGTAAGTAAATATTTTAAATTCAAAAAAGTAAAGAAAAAAATCTATCTAATGTATTTAATCAACCCATTTTTTTTTAAATATTGTCATCATTCACTTATATATGACACATGTAATGTTTTGAATCTGTGTCGTTTTATAATAATTTATCATATTAATTTAATTATAATTAATTATAACTATGTTTACTTATTTACTTTACTTATTCTACACTATACCATGTTAATATGACAAAACACAAAGTCAACAACTTTTAATTCATGTAAATTTCTTTTGAAAAACATATTTATTAATTGTGGATTTATAGAAAGTGGCGTACTGAAAGATTTTTCAGTGGCCTGCTGAAGGACTTACCATTGTGTAAATTGTAAGACATGAAAGAAACAACATTTGAGAACTAGGGCAGACAACATGATTCTCAGTGAATAAAAGCTAAAATCTTTCAGAGGTTTGGAATGCAGCAAACAAGTCACATGAATTACATTTATAGTACTTTTTATGTGCTTTTGGAGCCTTGCAGCCTGTGATTACAATGGAGTTTCATTATACAGAGAAGAGCAGTCTGGACACAGAACTATTGCTGTCATTTTTTCTTCAAAGCTTCCCTTTGACACTGATCATATAACAATAGTGTTGCTTTTGTTAAAATAGAACTTATTAAAATGTTACGGCATATAAAACCCAATTCCCATCCACTGCATCAACCTGCTAGTTGTTTTTTCCTCAATATTATGAGGTTCAATTAGGGCCCAATCTGGGAAGCCATTCATTGGACAGAAGGACCTTAGTTCCAACTAATTGAGCACCTTCAAACTTCTCTGATGCTGTTTTTGTTTGAAAGTTCCCTGACATGATGTGAGGCCAGCGCGTGCCCCTCATTAACTTCACGGACCCTGCCAAGCATCTGCTCGGTTTGCCGCAAGCCCAAGCTCTGTGCTCCACAACACGAAATGACTCTGGCCACTGCCCGCTCTGAAGAGTTGCCACCTCCTGTGACCAAACCAAACTGGACCCTCCACCAACGGGGGGTGTTTGGCCGGTCTGGTGTCTGTTCCACCTTCTCCTCATCTGCCATCTGTTTTGGACTGCGGCCGCACGCTCCAGCAGCCCGCCAACCGTGCCAGAACCTCACGGCCATTCATACACACCAGCTTTGATTCCCTTTGTTGCTCCTAACTGTACTGCGGGGTTGACATTTGTTCTGGAATAAAAGAGGTCCTTGTATCTTTACTCAAGGGTGGGGCCAGGGTGCAGAAGAGGGAGTGAGACTCTGGACTTGTGTTTGTTTTACGTTTGTTTACCAGCACTTCAGAAAAGTGTGCATCCCCCCATCCGACACTTACAGCTAGTGTCTGTATCGTTCTGCCAATGCCCTCTCAACCAGAGATGCACTTCAGCAATTATTCTATTCATGCACGGTTCAAAGGCTGTCATCACCGTAAACAAGGCTGGCAGACAAGATGACTAGATAATAATGGCCATTAGCACACAAAAGGTGGCAGAAGGGTTGTTTGTTTTCCACATGGTCGAGCAAACAATGAATGGACACAAACTTGATAGACAGATAACAAAGACTTCATGCGCATGACCTAAGTGTGGCACTTGCAGGCAATACTCCAGTATTAGTGATGTTAAAGGGATAGTTCACCAAAAAATGAAAATTTGATGTTTATCTGCTTACCCCCAGGGCATCCAAGGTGTAAATGACTTTGCTTCTTTACTAGAACACAAACAAAGATTTTCCACTGTTGCAGTCTGTCAGTCATAATGGCAGTCAATGGGCACCAAATCTTTGAGAGTAAAAAAAACATACACAGACAAAACCAAATTAAACCCTGCGGCTTGTGATGATACATTGTGGTGTTAAGTTACAAAATGATCAGTCTGTGCAAGAAACTGAACAGTATTTATATCATTATTTACCTCTGATCCACCGCAACGTTCAACTGTCCTGAGCGTGTTCACAACAGCCGGTGCATGTGGCATCAACATGATCTGCCATAGTAGATGCCAGCTCGGAAGCGATCTGTCGCGAGAATACGTCACTCATTGTTTACACAGTGCATAGCAGCTACTCAAAATGGTAATTACTTGTGCATATCCTGATTCTGGCAACTGATTCAAAAATAAAAGATTACGTTTTCTTATGCAAACTTATCCGGGAGTGTTGACTTTTCACAGACTAAATTGCCAGAGCACTTTGACGCGTCACGTGCCGGCTGTTGTGAACGCACTTAATACAGTTGAATGTTGCGGTGGATCAGAGCTTTGAAACTCCATAGCAACACCCTAGCAACCCCAGGAACACTCTTTCAACTAGACAGCAACATGTTAAAACCACTCAAACTCTTTGACATAGTAATGATGATTCACGACATAGCAACACCTTAGCAACCACCCAGAACACCCTAGTAACTACATAGCAATATGTGAAAACCATTTAGAACTATTTTACAACCACATAGCAGCACCCTAACAACCATCCAGGGGTACGTTTCCCAAAAGCATCGTTAGCTAACTATGATCGTTAGTTCCATTGAACTCTATTGGTAACGACGGAACTTGCGACCATGGTTGCTTTTGGAAAACGCACCGCAGAACAGCCTATGCTAAATGTCCTTTGAAACTCCATAGCAACACCCTAGCAACCCCAGGAACACTCTATTAACTAAACAGCAACATGTTAAAACCACTCAAACTCTTTGACATAGTAATGATGATTAATGACATAGCAACACCTTAGCAACCCAGAACACCCTAGTAACTACATAGCAATATGTGAAAACCATTTAGAACTATTTTACAACCACATAGCAGCGCCCTAACAACTATCCAGAACATCCTATGCTAAATGTCCTTTAAAAAACTCCAGCAACCCCAGGAACACTCTATTAACTAAACAGCAACATGTTAAAACCACTCAAAACTCTTTGACATAGCAATGATGCTTCACAATGACATAGCAACACCTTAGCAACCACCCAGAACACCCTAGTATATAGCAACATGCAAAGAGGACTCATAATTCCTTAATAACCATCCAGAACATGTTAGCAACTACATAGTAACATAAAACCACACAGAATTCTTTGGCTACATAGCAACTAGTGTTGGATTTTTTTCCCCGTAAATTTCTGGAAAATTAAAAAAGCACAACATTTTCAGAAAGTAACCAAAAACTCCAAAATTTGACGAACATTTTGAAGTATCACTAATAGAAATTACTTGAAAAAGCATTATGTAAAAGTGTCTTTAAAAATTGAGTGCAGTATGTGATTCTTGTGACAGTGGACATGAGTCTCCTGTTCCTAAATGACAAATTTCACATATGAGATATGTGGAAAGTTCAAAATGAAGGCTGTTTGGGTTAACCCAAACAGCCTTGGCGTCTATAAAGGGTTTAAGAGTCCCGCTTGCAAGCTGCAAAACAAGTGCAGCTGATGCAAAGCGTAAGCGCTCCTCCTCTACCCTTTGCCGCCTTTTTTCCTTTAAACTTTTGTTTTTCTACAGCTGGTGTAAGGGACTCGGGTCTTGGAGAGACGACTAATATGTGTTTAGAAGGGCGAGGGGCCACAAGGAATGAGGACAACAGGCTGGGGTAGAATGGCCCACTATTAAGGAGTTCTGATAGGCCACTGTCTTAGACTGAGCATGGGCCGCGATCCCCCACTGGGCTCTGTCAAATCTGTTGGAGAGGAAACTCATCAAGCGGCATATTGGGGCTGAGAGAGTCGGTTTGATTATGAAAGTGGAAGGGGGGATTACCAATGAGAGAGACACTTCGGACTTGTCTGACTCGTTTTCCCTCCTTTAAGAAGCTTGACAGTCTGTGGACGAGACCGTTTGAGTATCACCTGCCTGATGAAAGTGTCTGATAAATCTTGTCAGGTGCAAGATTCCAATAAGACCTAAGGTTTTGCATTACTGCAACTACAGGTATGATGTTGTCATGCATGCATGAAAATACTTTCTAAAGCAATGCCTGTACAAATAATATGGCTTTCTTGATTTGTTTTTTTAGTGCTCTGTAAGTTATGATGAAAATTAGTAAGATAAACAATAAGACAAGCAATATCTTAAAGAAACAGCAAACTTATATCTATACTATATAAGTCTACTGCAAACAAATGTAGCTATTCTCTGAACTAAAACTCGCAGTTATTTTTAACCAAATGGTGTAAAGTTTTTTTAGTGGATATACCATAATGACAACAGTTCCCCTAATATTCATACAGGTGTCCTACCAGAGTAACCTATGAAGGCCTGCCACTGAAAAAATTACAGTGCTACTTTTTATCTCACGATTCTGACTTTTTGTTTACATCTTGCAATTTTAACATTTTTTTCTCAGAATTGCATGATACAAACTCGCAATTCTGACTTTTTTCTCAAATTTGTGAGTTATAAACCCGCAATTCTGAAAATATATCAGTCTTTTCCCACTAAAAATTGGACTTTATAACTTGCAATTACAAATTTATATCACACCATTCTGAAAGAAAAGTCAGAATTGTAAGTTTATATCTGGCAGTTGCGAGTTTATATCAGATAATTCTAAGAGAAAAGTCAGAATTGTGATATCTCACAATTCTTACTTTATAACTTGCCATTACAAGTTAATACCACACCATTACATTTACATTACATTTACATTTATTCATTTAGCCGACGCTTTTATCCAAAGCGACTTACAATTGGGAATACAACAAGTGATTCATCCTAAGGAGGCAGATCAACATAGGAAGTGATACCATATATCAGGCGTTAGAAGAGTGCAGGCTAGAAGGAGAAGATCAAGAAAGAGAGGAAAAACAGGCTAGAAAGGGAGGATCAAGAAGAGAGGAGAATTTTTTCACATAGTGTCACATAGTGTCGAAAAAGATGGGTTTTCAGCAGTCGCTTGAAAGCTGTTAAGGAGTCTGCATTCCGGATAGGGGTGGGAAGATCATTCCACCAGGCAGGGACATTGAACGAGAATGTTCTGGACAGTGATTTAATACCTCTCTGTGGTGGTACAATGAGGCGTCTTTCACTAGAGGATCTCAGACTTCTGGAAGGAGTGTAGATGTGTAGTAGTGAATGGAGGTAGGCAGGTGATGATCCGGTGGCTGTCCTATATGCCAGCATCAGTGTCTTGAATTTGATGCGTGCTGTAACCGGTAGCCAGTGCAGTGATATGAAGAGAGGTGTGACATGGGCCTTTTTGGGCTCATTGAAGACCAGTCGTGCTGCTGCATTCTGAATCATTTGTAGAGGTTTGATTGTACATGCTGGAAGACCAGCTAAAAGAGCATTGCAGTAGTCCAGCCTGGAGATGACCAGGGCCTGGACGAGGAGTTGTGTAGCATACTCTGTTAGGAAGGGCCTAGTCTCAGCCTCAGACGTCACGCCCACGGAACGTTGGCTAAACGTCTGATGCATATGGTACACTTAACTGGAAACACTTCAGGAATGTCGAAGTCGTCATCTGATTAGTTGAATTTGATCGGATTTCCGGTTGACGCGAGTGTCGCGTTTATTTTCGGTCCACCGGGAAACAAAGCGCCGACTGATTTACTCTTATGTTTTGTTAAGAGGTGCTTATGCAGACGCCATTGTTGTTATACAACGTTCGCGAACAAATTACTGACTTACTGCTTGTTCTCCCTCTTCTTATTTAACTTTCAATGCTGTTTATTTCAGTGACTGCAGCTGAATTGTTGCACGCCAGTCTGTTGTTGTGGGGGCATTTTCACGCCCCGAAACGTGACCCTGAACGAAACGAACTGTGATTGGTTGTTTGACATGTCGGTCAAACAGCCTTATGGGCGGGCCTTGGCCAATTAAAGCTTCTATGAATTCCAGACCTTCAGCCGTCAGTCTGAAGGTTAGGCTGCGCGAGACTAGGAAGGGCCTGATCTTTCTGATGTTGTGCAATGCAAACCTGCAAGATCGAGCAGTCTTAGCTATGTGGTCTTTAAAAGTCAATTGGTCGTCAAAGATTACACCCAGATTTTTGGCTGAAGTCGATGGGGTAATTGTTGATGAACCTAACTGGATGGAGAAGTCATGTTGTAAAGATGCAGTGGCAGGACAGATAAGGAGTTCCGTCTTTGCTAGATTGAGCTGTAGATGGTGTTCCTTCATCCATGCAGAGATATCCGCCAGGCAACCTAAGATCCGTGCGGCTACCGATGGATCCATTCCGACTTTATTGTGAGTTTGCAATTGTGAGTTTATATGGCGCAATTCTGAGAAAAAAGTCAGAATAGTGAGTTTGTATCTGCCAATTCTGTCTTTATAACTCACAGTTGTGAGTTTATATAACGCAATTCTGAGAAAAAAAGTCAAAATTGTGATATCTCACCATTTCTCTTTATAACTCACAATTGTAAGTTTATATCACGCAGTTCTTACTTTATAACTTACAATTGCAAGTTTATATCACACAATTCTGAGGGAAAAAAAGTCTGAATTGTGAGTTTATATCACACAATTCTGTCTTTATAACTCACAATTGTGAATTTATATCATGCAATTCTGAGAAAAAAAGTCAAAATTGTGATATCTCAACATTCCTCTTTATAACTCAATTGCAAGTTTATATTATGAAATTCTGAGGAAAAAAAGTCTGAATTGTGAGTTTTCTTATCACGCAATTCTGCCTTTATAACTCACAATTGCGAGTTTATAACACACAATTCTGACTTTATTATATATCACGCAATTCTGAGAAAAAAGTCACGATTGTGATATCTCACTATTCTGACTATTCTGACTTTATAACTCGCAATTATAAAGTCACAATTCTGACTTTACAGTATTTCTTGCAGCTGTTTATATCATGCAATTCTGACTTTATAACTCGCATTGCAAAGTTATAATTTACTTTGACAGAATCATTCGTTGGTCCAAACCCCAAACCTGTATGACTTTCTTTTGTGGAACAGAAAAGAAAATATTTTGTATACCACTGACTTCCATTTTATAGACGACAAAAAAAAAAAAAAAAAAAAAAGGACACATTTCTCAATTTCAAGTCTGCATTTACAGATTTAGAATGACATAGAGCTGAGAAAATTATGACTTTTTAAAATTATGAGAATTTTAATTGTTGGGTGAATTATCTCTTTAATACTTTTTGTGGCCACTATATCTGAACAAAAATAAATAACAAAACATTAATACTGGCCATTTTAATTTAGAATCCACTTGTTTCTGGTGTTACCTCTATGAGATTATGTCAGTTCTAAAACCTTCCATGTCCATTCTGCCCAAGGCCTTCAAAAACGACACATCAGTGAGCACAGCAACAGGGTCAGGGCCATTGTCTGCAATCAATTCCCTTGAAACAAAAGAGGCACCTGTCAGATTAGTTCCCTGATGACCCATCAGGGAGCATAAGTATCGCCCCCCACACTGGGCAGCCATGCGCCGGACACAAGGCCCCCTTGTTAACCCAACCACCCAGTTCCTCGCTTCCAGGAAAACCCAGGGGACTGAGTCCAACACGGTACACCCCAGGGTCATATTGTTGGATTAGAACATACAGTATGTGGCTTCATATCAGCTCTACTGTCTGCACTCCAGGAAAACAGGTCCCCCTGGGCCATGGACACAGTGGGGAGTGCAGAACACATGCACATGTCCTCCCTCTATAACAAGCAATAAAAGATGCATTATGAGAGCTCTTACTGTACAAGTGGCCAATCTGTCCATGGCCATGCTCATTGTGCCCAGGCCCAGAACCATCATATGCAGGTGCAGGTGTCATTTTCTTAGGCTGCTGCCAAAAAGGGCAGCATGGACCAAAGCACATATGGTACAGGATTTGGCATGAGGCTTCCCAAAGGAAGTTATGTCAGACACTTGTTGCACATCTGTCCTAGGCTCTAATGCTTTAGTTTCAAAGAGCCTCTTTTACTGCCCACGCTCAGTTCACTGGAATAGAGCAACATGTTAATCGATGGAACTATTAAAGCTGAAGGATTTGTGCAAACCTGCTTATACCTTCCAGTAAAATAACTTTCTAGGTTAAAGCATGCCACAAAAGGCCACATAGCCAGAGGATTGCTTAAATCGGCCAGAGACAAAATCCTTTAGATTTCGAACGCATAAATCAAGTGACATCTGTACAGAATGCAAATAGATCATCATAAGTTTCTTTTAAGCTTCTGTAAAATCAAAAACACAACCATTTGGAACTGTTTTTAATAGGCTGTAACCATACCTTGCATTGCCGGAATGCTTTTTCATCCCCTGCGAGGGTGTTTGAGCATTCCTCTCTAATCTTATTGAGATTTACCCACTGTATGATTATGATGCCGCAATAGTGCGCTCCTTTACACAGCGATACCATTTCGACACTCACATGAGGAAATGGTGTGAGAATAAACTAATTCACAATATGCTACCGAAATCACATAATGCATTAAACTCTCAGTCCTATCATGCAGTGCTTCAAAGCAGTGCACATGACCTGAAAAAAGTGTGTGGGTGAAAGAAAAACAGTGTAAAAATGAAGTGCTAAAGTGGATTGCAGTCTGTCGGCTATTTCAATCAACAAAGTCGGTTGTTTGGTAACAAAGTGGCAGAGTGCGTCAGCTGATAAGGCCGAGCACAGGTCAGCATGCTCCATAGCAGACTCAGGTACATGTGCTGTGCCGCATTCTGCCGCCCACGCCGTGATCACAGGTTAGAGGGTGCAGTCAGTGCGGAGCCGCCTCAGCAGAATGCCTATTTGTTTTGGAGTGTAAATAGAGACCAATTACCATGCGATAACTTTGATCAGCCCTCTATGATGTTTAGGGAAAAAGAAGACTCTGTTGTAATTTTGCACGTCAAACTCGGGGGATACCTTGTGGATGTTTGAAAGTTATGGCAAAAGAATGAACCTTGAGGGACAGACCACTTGAGAAGAAATTGAGAACTTTAATATTTCAAAAGTGGTACTTCGAGATGAAACAGTGTGTCTGACAGTAACAACTTAAATGTTGAAAGAATTTGATAAAGCCAAGTATTTTTATGTGGAAAATTCACAAAGAAAGTAACCTAGTTTAAAACAAAGTAGGTACATGCAGAATTTCCACAATTAGAGTGAGCAGTTATTTTGTGAATGAGCGCCACCCATTGGTAAATGAATGCATTGACCATGATTTAATTTCACACAAATTAAGAGGGACATCACTTCTGGGCTTTATCCCGCACGATTCGCAGCATCCGCACACAAAGCTCTCTTCACTCTGAGACACATTTAAAGAAACTGAGGTCTCATCAGAGACTGAATGAAGGCAACAGCAAACCAGACAAACGTGCTTTCACGAGAGGGAGTTGCTGAACGCGTAAATCCGCCATGCTCTTTTTGATAAAGCTTCAATTCAGAGGCCAATCGTGTAACAACAAAAGCAGGAACAACCTCGGCACCCCCGCCACCACCTCATGAAAAACACAAGATCTTGCGACGGGCTTGAGAAGATGGGCGAAAAAGAAGGCCATCTTGTGTTGCTCTCACAATCAAATTACTCTAATGCAAGTGGACAGGCAACCTCCATGCTATAGTTAGTGCGCACAAAGCACTGTAATTACTTATTCACAAAATGCAAGCATCTTAAATGTAGGTGTAAGAGAACTATAGGCTTGGAAAACCGAAAACAGGCACGCACGGACGTGAAAGTAAGCGATCTACCCTCAGCCCCCAATAGTAAACTGGGCCCAGTGTATTCACTGAATAGCTGAAAGTTAGGCATGATACAGAGTTCAGATAAATAAACTGATTCGGTGCCTCTTACATCCCAAAGGTCAGCACAACGAATTCAAAGAGGCCCAAAAGTTTACCACGGGCTGTGTAATGCGGGTGGTTAGACATTGTACGCTTTTAAAAGAAGTGCTTTCCATTCACCGACTGAAGAAGGAAAGAGGCAGAGAACGTGAAAGGATAAGTTATAGCCTGTTAAAGGGACATGTGTACATGCAAATAAAAGAATAAAGAGAAGCACCTCTAAGAAAGCAAATGTTGTAAACCGAACATTGCTGATCGTATTAAATGGGATCAAACATTCAAACAATACAAGCGCAAACTAAACAGAGGTTAGACTTCCGAGAACTCACAGTCTGGGAAGTTGTACTAAATAGCTCCGTTGGAAAAAAATCAGCTACTTTACATGCTACCAATGAGTTACAGTTATTCTAGTTAGTTATTAAGCTAGTAGCAAGTTAACCTAAATAATCGTGCCTCTTTGTGACAGATCAGATCAGATCATGTGGCATTACAATATCAATGCCGTTAATGCTATAATAACTAATTCTTTTCCAAAAGTAGCGAGCAGAACAAAAGCTTGCTTTTGTCAATAAAGGACAGGTTACAGTCAAAGAATGAAAGCTGTAGAGGGTCTATATTTTCTTAACAGATGGGTGTTCTGCTATGCTAAGCTGTGAGGGTGTAGCCCTTGTGGTGTATATGTTCAGAGATGCAAATGGAGGCCGCTGGCAGATGTGGCTTTAAATAGCGTCACACTGGGAGCTCAACTGCTGGAACCCATGGGGCTCAGGCCTAGCCAGGGCTTGGGTGGGGGAGCGGCCCACATGAAAATAAATGGATCTCTTTGGGTTAGAGTTGGTTCTACGGCATTAAGGCCTCTCGCTCGGAGACAGAGAGGTCGGTGGAGGGGAAGGGAATGGTAAAAATGTGCATTTAGCACTGATGTATGAAGAGTTTCAGGGTGGTGTGGCAAAAGGGGGGCTGGGTGTTCCCTTGAAAACGAAAAAGAATAGAGAGAGCGCTTCTGGTTAGCCGGAAAATTCTGTGCTCTTTCACTGACAAAATTATAGCTGAAAAAATGATGCTTGTGAAAATACTGTCAATTGCTGAATCTTCATAACCAAAATAAGCATAATTATGAATACCAAATAAGCATATTTAGGCCTTAACAAAAGTACTACCCTGAAGCCCTAAACTGCAGCAGGAAGTGGTCAAAGTTAAATAAACATTTCTCTCGCCTTGCAACGCTCACACAGAGGTCTCCCAGACACGGCTCAAATGGGCCGGAAGATTCTTTTTTTCACCTTCTGGACGGAATTCCCATTCACAAAAAGATGAAATGTTGTAAAACAAGCGCTGTTCCTCTCATGTTTCAACGGCTGATGAGGCAACTCTGTAATTCAAGAACTGAGCTTATTAGCTCTGCGATAGGAAGAAAAACACATTAATAAACGAGAGAGAAGAAAACATGGTTCACAGCTATGATGTAACTAAAGCCTACTTGCAATTTAGTGCGGAAAAAAAAATCTTTTGAAATGTCTCACCTAAACTTACATAAAAAAAACTACACTTGTTAACTAATTTCATAGGTTTTTCGAATATTTTACCAATTACAACTTTTAGCTTCATTTTAGATACCTTTGTTAGAGATTTACTTGAAACCAATTTCCTGCCATTACAAAAAAAAAAAAAACATTTCTCTAACAGTTCTCTTGACCAAACTTTAGCCCAATGGACGATAAATGACTGTTATCTCACTATTTGCTCTGACTCAAGACAGCCAGATACTGATACTGACAAAACAAATAAACACATGTATTTGCACTGACTGTAGTCAATTAAGGTGATGAAATTACACAATGTTTAAATAGACCACTTAGCATATTTAGGCCACCAGGAAATCTTAGGAGAACTTTTTCTGTTATCAATCTTGATTTGACCTGAGGATGTCACACTGGACTGAATACTCTGAATGGACAAGCTGTGGAAATGTCCCAGTGCCTCTTCAGTGATGATCCCTTCACACCCATTCACAATCTGTCATCCATCTCACACGATCACTTGCAAACATTCATATCTGGCAGATAACTCACACTTTAGCTTTCAGACTCCATTTGTTAATCTGAAATAGGGACTTATAAGATGACTCAGAATTTCAGCGGCTCTCTGCGGTTTAACTTGTTTTGTTAAGAGTGTGTCTGTCAGAACATCTGCTCTTAGGGTGGAAATTACCAAGAGTCCACACAGTCTAGGTCATTTTGATAAAGATCACCTGCAGAAAAGCAAGGTGGGACCTGACCCCTTTCAGGCAGATAAGCAAATTGAAAGGATAAACTAAACAAACAGTGAAATATCTCAAGAAAGCAACCGACATATTGTTTACCCCTGAGCTGCTTTTAAGGATAGGCCTACATCTGTTCATGGTTTCTGGAGTAGGTCAGAGATGCTGTAAAAGTAACAGACCCCTTTGAGAAGTGTATAGCTTTACGTCCAATAAAAGAGGCCTCAACTCCATTCATAAACTCATTCCTTTCACATTAGCATTGTCTGGACTGGTCATGTGTTCCTGGTGTGTGTGAAAGCTAGAGCTGGCGAACCAGCCAACTTTGCTACAGGCAACTTCTAACCATGGTGGTCCCATTAGGGGCTATTAGTTTTACTGATAATTTTTAAGGCCTTGGCATCCAAGTTGACCTGAAGCTTAACTGCAGGCTGGACATCCACCGTGATTGACCACTCCTATAAACATGGCAGGAGACGTTTACACCCCCAGTACCATCAAAGCGCTGGGGAGTGGCCATTTGGAAATTGTTTGGCACTGGCATCTCTGGAATCCCTTTTAGGTTTGTTTAGAACTCAGAGAGGTGACAAAGACATCAAGAAAGCTTTTGAGGAAGTGATGGTGACCGGAAGACAGAAAGAAAAAGGATTACCACGGATCATTAGTCTCCTCACGGTCAAGTACACGTCTTCCTCTTGGTGTGCTTTAATTGATAGAGATCGACAATTTGTAACTGAGAAAGCGGCAAAGGTATAGAACCTAGATAAAGGCTAACACCCAACTTGCAATTAATGTTAAAATAATATTAAAACCCCAAATAGGTCATTCATTGTCAGGTCCTCTGAAACAAGTGGAGTCTGTGTGAACTGTTAAGACTATAACGAAGCTGCAATTACCTAAATTTACTCTGTTCAAATCTTCTTATCCTTAATCTTGCTGTTGGTGTTTGTCCCCACAACACATTTAAAAGTACCTCTGGCCTGTACCATTTATCTGGAGTAATTTGTATGTCCGTTTAATTAAGTGGCCTAGTAATCCTACCTGCAGGGCAGGAAAGGTACATGAAGCATTCTAAACCCTAAAAAATGGTCTCTTACAACATACTGTTTGCCAACACAGACATTATTTATAATGATTGATATAGGGTCTGAACTGGTAAAAGTGTGACCTCTAAAGTCATCTACTGATGTTCAATAGTTTCCCAGACATGGTCTCTTATAACATTGTTGTTTGATTCCTCCCAACCACCAGTAGTTCACTTCCAGAACTAAAATTTACAGATAATATACTAACCCCCTTGTCATCCAATATGTTCATGACTTTTTCTTCTTTGTCGTAAAGAAATTGTTTTTTGAGGAAAACAGTTCAGAATTTCTTTCCATATAATGGACTTATATGGTGCCCCTGAGTTTTAACTTCCAAAATGTGGTTTAAATGCAGCTTTAAAGGGCTCCAAACGATCCCAGACGAGAAAGGAGGGTCTTATCTAGCAAAACAATTGGTTATTTTCTAAAAAAAAAAAAAAAATCTATGTTGAAAACAATTTGAGGTTAAAAAGTATATAAGCTGTCATTTTTTTTTAGAAAATAGCCAATTGTTTCACTAGATTAGACCCTTCTTTCTCGGCTGGGATCATTTAGAGCAGTGGTTATCAACTCCAGTCCTCGGGGCCCACTGCTCTGCACATTTTGTATGTTTCTGAATCTGACACACTCAGTTCAGTTCATGGATCTTTTTCCTAATGAGCTGATGATCTGAATCAGGTGTGTTAAATAAAGGAGGCATACAAAATGTACAGAGCAGTGGGCCCGTGAGGACTGGAGTTGAGAATCACTGATTTAGAGATCTTTGAAGCTGCATTTAAACTGCATTTTGGAAGTTCAAGCTCGTGGGCACCATTGAAGTACACTATATGGAGAAAAATCCTAATATGTTTTCCTCAGTAAAACATAATGTCTTTACCACTGAAGAAAGAAAGACATGAACATATTGGATGACAAGGGGGTGAGTAAATTATCTGTACATTTTTGTTCTGGAAGTGAACTTCTCCCTTAACGGTTCCCCCTCCTAATACCACTTAAGAACCATCCCAGCAATTCTGTAAACTCCAAACCACCTAAACCAGCTTGGACCATCAAACCATGTCAAAGTCACCTACCATGTGAATTTTCCAGCAGGGAATATCTATTTGTCCATTAACTTATGATTTCCACATGGGTCCTCTACTGACATGTTATGGTTCGGTCTGGACAAGCAGACGACGAGGTGGGGCATTTCAAAGGATGAGCCCTTGACTTTGGAAGCCAATAAAACAATAAAAAGACACTAAAAGCTATCACTATGAATCTGAAGGAGGGGAAGAGGTCACACCCACCAGTGTCACAATGCAGGGTGCACTTCTGCTGATCACTTGGAGCTTTGTTTGATAACTGAGGGGTAGTTTCATAATATAAGTCACAAGACAACAAAAAAGGGTGTCTTACAATGCCCCTATTCTTAACTCAATTGAGGTATACATGCTCTCAAAAGCCATTTGAAGAAGAACATCCCAAGAAAAAAAGGAGAGCATTCTTGTCTTGACATCCCCTCGTAAACGCTGATTCTTTTTGTGTGAATTACAGCGCCATACTCTTTAGTCAATCAAATCCCACTCTTGCTTCACAGGATCTGAACAATTGCCAATATCTATCAACACCAAATGAGAGGGTTTTAATGCTTCAACCTATAAATCCATGAAAAGGAAAAGGAAGCTGAAGTCTGGTCCTTCTAGAGTGGAAGTCGAATTGTGTGGCGCTTAAGGTCTCTCACCTTTCAGTGTCCAATGGAGCATGGACAGCACACCAATCAATCAGTGAGAAAGGTCAGAGCCAATGCAAAGGAGCAAATTCCATGGGATACTCTCCCATGGCTAAGCCCACGATGCATGAACACTGTTAGCTATATTCATACAAAGAAAACTGTATCAGTCAACTGCAAACAGCACCTTACAAACCACATATTTGCAGTCGGTGTCCTTATCAAACTGCCCTCAGTCCATTACCTCCACAACTTTCATTCAGCACAGATTACACTAGTAGTTTTGATAATGACACTGTTGGCCTCTTTGATGCCATATCTGTGTTGTACATCTGTACTGTGCACCATAGAGTTGCTTTGGGAGATATGACTGAATAAAAAAGCTTTTGAATAAATCTCTTTATCAAATGTCTGTCTTTTACAGCAGTGAAAATCGTAATAGTTCTTATATTCTTAATCTTAATATGACCATGAGGACAGCAGAAAACTTTCTGAAACTACAAGGTGCTGATTAATGTGGCTTTAAAATGCCAACTTCCCCTTTTTGCCCAGTTTTCCTTGATCTTCTGTGATTGTTCCTTCTCTCTGCCCATTTCAATGCCAGCACTCGCCAGCCAAACAAAGATGTAGGAGTATTAATTCCGAAGGGGGGACAGGAGTGGGTACCCGAAGCAATGTGATCTCAGCTGCATGCCATCCACAGGCGCGGGCAGCTGACAGGGCCAGGTTGGGTTGCTGTTACTGTGTTGTCAGGATGTGGTAGTAGGGGGTACAGTTTCGGGGGGGGGGGGGGGGGGGGGGGTTCCCGCCACACTATTGAGCCCTGGCTTTACCCACTTCAACCTGCTAACAATGACAGCTCTGTCCTACAGAACTCCAGAGCGAGCCCCAGCCCCCCTCCCAAAATAAGAGCCCTGATTTGTGGAGTGTGCCCCGCTCCCTTCTCCCTCTGATCCCTTTTCTATCCGTCCTTCGCTCCTTTCTTTCCGCAGCACTGATGTAATCCAAAAACATCCAGAGGAGCAGCTGCACAGCGACACTGTCCTCTCTAACTCTCTCCCTCACTTTCTCTGTCTTTCTCTCAGCTGCTTTATTTCCTTTCTTTCTCCAGTGGCATGCGAGGCTGTCACGGGGAGGGAGTGATGGGGAGCACAGACAATCAGAGCCTTTTTCTCCGTTAAAACGGGCTATCACTTCAAATCTCTTTTGCCATCTACCTCTGTATCCTGTTTGAAGAGCCTCCGGCGTCTGGGTCGAGGGCAAAATGAAAATCCTCGGTTTGAAGTTATGCCTTTGCACAATAAAAAGGAATTCGTAGCAAAAAACAGCATCAGTAAATCAGTCAGGAAGTCCTGACAGCACTGTATTGGTAATGTATGAAAAGCTCAAGTCGAGAGCCGAAGGCAACGACAGAACACGTGTGGTCTGAATCCACTAAAATGTGTGACTCAGGTGTGACTTATAAGCCCTTGGACACTGACAACAGTAAATGTATCATAACTAGATCAGTTGATGAAATCTAAAATATATGTGAAGAAATAAAAGGGCTGCAAACGTTACAACAAAGGCAACGCAGGTGTATTTCTGTTTTCACATGCAGAAACTGGGTGCTGTTTTGAAAGGCCTGAGGGCTATCCTGTGTAGCAAACACTGATACATCACATCTTTTAAGAATGCCAGACGTGTGTGGGGTAAATAAACAGTGCATTACCGAAGCCCCACCTCAGATGTCTTCAAAAACGCATATTCAATTTCAAACCGAATCTGTTAGAGAATACAACATGCTTTTCAGATCTTATCATAATTCATATCTTTAAAAAAAACTCCTGCCTGTTTGACCCTCTTTGACCTTCCTGAGTTTAGATAAATGTCCGTGCAGCCACAGAATACGCCATTAGTAGCTACAACTGGGGAAGGCTATAGCACAGGAGCAGGTCACGGTGCGAAGGGGTTTAGAAACAGGACACCTGTGCGGCTGCAGGGCAGGAAGTCCAAACTCAAGAGTGGCATAAGTGCAGAGTTGTGGTATATAAACAATGTTAAAGTGCTCAGTGATGATGATGAATGATGAATATATTAATGATACAAGTCAACATGCAATCAAAATGTTCAAGTTTCATATTTATGGTTAGGGGGATAGAACAAACCCAACCAGAGGACTGTCTGTTTGAGGACTATCTAAACAGTACTTTCTGGCACGCAGTGTCCTGTTGAGGTGCCAGTTAGAACTATCCCAACTGCCTGGCTGGGAAAAAAGACTTGCTTTCTGCTCTTCAGCAGTTTTAATAGGTGCTTTTCACATACTTTGAAGCCTAAATGTTTTTTATACAACCAGAGTGTCAGGTTTTGCCTTGTTGTTGGCTACAACAAGATGTATTTTAAATATTATAACTTCAGCCCTTGAGGTATTTACCAGTAGTCAAATGAAATAATATTGCATTCCACAGGTACAGTCGGTTTCCAGGTGAAGCACAAAGCTGGGTGAGGTTGCCTGCAGTGGCTTGTTCTATTATCAGTCACTGATCTTCACACACCCAACCTATTCAGAAGCTCCATATCCTCCTCCACATCTTCCCATAATACAATATACACTTTACTCTAACCGGTGCTGAGGATCAGCATAAACAAAGAGTAATCCAAAAATGCTTTCCCCTTTTTATTAAATGGCAGCTATTTCAGATGTGATCTTCAGTAATCACACACCCACAACCTTTATTTGCCAAATGACCACATAAAAAGAAAAAGATCATGTTTGCAGTAAATTCATATTATAGTTTAATAAATGTAGACTTGGAGGGGGGGGGGGGGGGGCAGGGCGAGACACAATTTAGGCTGACAGGAAAAGCTAAAAGAAGAGGAAGTGGAACACAAAAACCTGAGTTCGACTGGCAGAACTTGACAGCAAAGGGCCACTGTGGCCCTACATGCAGCAGCCATCTTGGTTTCCTTCCAAGCCACGCACTAGTGCCAAGAGATGAGGGCACAGGACCCAGGATGTGGGCTGACTCAGCAGCATGGGTGGGCTGACCCAGCCTCTCCATATGCCTTGGCCCCTGTGGATAAATGGGCATCAGAGCATGTCTATCCTGATATATCCCCACTTAACCTCCATTAACTTATTGCAGGAGGTTATCCATTTTTTTTAAATGCAACATTAAGTTTTTTTTGTTTATTAATCAGTGCTGGTGGTGATTAGATTTGTACAGTATGAAATTTCGAAACAGTCTTCAAAGTTAACTTTTTTAAATGCGCTTACCTACTTGGATGAGTAAGAATAAGTGTACATTGCACTGTTTACTTACCAAACTTTGGGTTCAGTAAAGAATAAATTCCTTGAAATTCAATCCACGAAGAGCTAACTTGCTGAAATTTATCCCATTGAACTGCTTTCCTGGCAATACACACCATGCTACTTTCTCATGGCTAGGCATTTCAGCAGCCAGATGCTACTCTTTTGCGCTAATCTCAATGCGTGTTTTTAAACAGAGGAATAATTGGACCAAATTACAAGGCAAGTAGCGCGCTAATGCTCAGCTCAGTTGACCAGGAAGTTTACTTTCAGATCAAGAACCTCTCATATCACACATTCTAAAGGCATTAGTTTCATGCCAGTCTAGTCAGTACAGGTACCATACCAAATCAACTAGCGCACATCTTACATGAAGAAATCCAAGAAAATGTAACAAAAGGTTAAATGAAAACTGCTAAATCATAATTTAATTACAAAAAAATTGATAATTAGCAGTTATAATGGAAACGCTATGGATCTTTTGCTGTGTTTTGCTCGTTCAAACAAATTTAAACAAATTTGATCACAAAAAAATCGACTAAAATTTGTGTATGTTTGGGATTCCTTGCTGTGAGATAAGAATGGAATGTTGGTACAATGATACCTGCCACTTCTTTATGCAAATTTAGTGTAGAACTACCTGTTGAATAACTAATGGCTGATAGAAAGAGAGTTCAGGAAACCTGTTTGAAAACAATCTGCCTGGTTACTGTAATCACAGAAAAATTGCACAGTTTAACGCATTTTTGTGTATATGGCACTGACCAATATGACAATCATCTTGGACTTATGCTGACACTTGATGGTGTGGATGCAGCATCAAACAAAAGCAAAAGTTTTTAGTTACCAATTCTTCAGCAGAAAGGTCTATTTGCAGCCATCCATGATATAGTCCACAAATTAAAGTATTCAATAACTGGGAGGTTACTGAAATTAAGTGAGTAATATTCAGCTGGTCATGTGATCTCAACATGTACGTCCCCATGAAGGAACCCACTCTATGTAAAACAAACATGATTTTAAATATTTTTTCAAAAGTACTATTCTATTTCTGTAGGGACAAAACATTTGCCTTTATGTACACTAAAGGTACAAGGAAATTTATCTGAAGAGCCATTAAAAATAAATGTTAAGTAAACCTCCAAAAAACTTGTGAGCATCAGTCAGTTGAAGCTTTCATTTCACACTGCTTGTACTGTATTTTAATGGCAAATCATTATTTCTTAATGCCTGCTGATCGATTTGTTTAAACCTACTGTAGGGATTGGCACAGAAGAAGGTGGGGGTTAAGGGTCTGTGCGAGAGGAGAGCAAGGAGGCGCGAGTGGGGGTTTTGGGGAAGCAAGGGTTATCGACAGGCAGGGCGCAACGAATAGCTGGCGCCAGACGAGCTCCACAAGCCTGGGGAAGATTTAGCACCAAAGAGAGCGGAGTGTCGCAGCGAGTGTGTGTGTGTTTGGGAGTGTGTGTGAGAGGGTCAGGCTCTGAATGCAGTTCTGTTCAGGGCAGATTTCACGGCTGGCTGATCACAGGCGTCCATGGCTCGACCCTCGCGACAGCTGCAAGGCCCTGCCGTCAGGCCCGCTCGCCCCCTCCTCCCCGCTCCGGCACAAAGGGGGCCCTGCCTGGCCCAGCGCGGCCCAGCACGGCCCAGTACAACGCGGCAGCGGCTGACAGGCTGCAGTCGCTAACGATGGCAACTGTGTGAGGTATGCATGTGTCGTGTCGGGGGGTGCGGGGGGCATCATGCTAATGGAGCAGGCAAGCGGGAAATAGAGTGGCCTCCCACTCGCCCTGTCCAGTCCGAGGGGTTCCCATTCCTATGAGATTATTTGTCTTTCTTCTCTCTATTTACTTGGCCTATTTGTTTCACTAGCTTTATCTTCTCTCCTTCTCAAATCTTTTCCTCAAAGACTTTACTCCATCTGCATCCCCTTACGGCTATCCAAAAAAAACTACTTATTTCCAATACATGGATGCTGTGGCCTCTACACAGGGGGGTTAAACTGTGTCAAAGTTCTCAGAAGACAGGCTGATGTCACGGACAGCTAGACTTACTGTGTCTCATCAATGGAACACAGCACCGGTGAATGACAGGATGATAAAGATAGGGCATGAATGGCCAAAAGAATTGATAAATGACGGCTGACACAGTGCAAACGAGTGGGAACAATCTGAAAACTGCTGACCATAAACTTTTGAACTTTTGAAGTATCTCATACCATATTTTCAGTACATAATGGTGTGTAAAGCTGAACTGTCATACACAAGAAACAAATAATTGTGCTTTATTTTGTAATCTATTTTGTAAAACTTCAAATCTTAAGGTTTCCTTGGAAAATAAATAATGTAAAACTAGTATCATTAGTAAATATTTTACACTTAATCACTAATCTTTCTCACTTTGACAGGACATAACTAAGAAGTTTACATTCAGCGGCCCTTTACATTTTGACCTTACTGTACATCTGTACACCTGGATTTGGTCAGTCAGCTAACTGTCCCAGAATGCATTTGGATTACAATCTTATATCCTGAGTGCATATTTTCTGTATTTTATGTACTTATTTTAAATTGGAAGGCTTGTCGCCATTTGTCTGAACTACCTGAGGTGATATCAACACCTGGAAAACAGCAAATTGCATATTCTTTACCAAGTAAAATTTGTTCCTGTGTGATCAGACAGCCATCTATTGCCTCGTGGTCATCACAGCAGCAAAGTCTTCCTCTGACCCAAAAGGATAACCCCTCTGACCCTTCAGGGTCACTAGGCTAGCCACCACAGTGTGCCTCAAAATACTGTAATGAGCTTAGACTGACCTGACACTCCAGGAGTTTACTAGACCGCAACTAAACCACTAACAGCCTTAAACTGTTCTGATATTAGCTTTACACTGAACAATCTCTCAGCAGGACGCAGCCGGATTAACGGCAACCACCAGTACCAGTCTTGATAGTACGTTTTTAGCTACACCTTTGCACCTACACTACCAGTCAAAAGTTTGGACACACTTCCCCATTCTCTTTGATAGGGAAGTGTGTCCAAACTTTCGACTGGTAGCGTAGTCAACAATGAAGCTGCAGGATGTGATTGAAAATGCTAATACAGTATATGCATATCGCATGCTGGTTTGGAAACTCATGATTGGGAGTTTCAGGAATTGTAGCATTAACTAACATGTCTACAGAGCACGTTTCAACAAACATACTTGATGTTGCAGGTTTATACACTTCTGAATACAGTGCAAGTGGTTAAATTTGAGCCACCACATGCATTCCATACACCAGGACAGCCTGGATGGGCTGTTCAAGTGGAGAGAGGTGCAGGTAGCTGAGTTTCACCGCTCAAGACTGGGCTTATTGTCCTGTCTCTGTGGGAAAGCCACATTACTTCCTTCAAGGGCGATTACCAGGAAACTTAAGATGCTGTATCAATGACGCTTCTCACGTTTGCCGCAAGAACACAGAAATCTGTCCCTCATATCTACACACATGCACTGAAGGACACATACACACACAGCTGATGAAGACTAACTGTGCTTTATCGCTTAGCCTAGGTGTGAACATCAATTTTCTCAGCATGGCCTACAGACGCGACCTGTTGCTTCTTGGCAGGGAGACAGATAAGTCACTCATTCTGATAGGCCCAAAGATGAGAAGATGCGAAGGCAAAAGGTCACCGTTATCTTGCTACACAGAGGGAGATTATGCAGCTGTGCATCTTTATCTCTCAAACAGACTGTATTTGCAGCATGGTATGACTAAATGGCTTGTTTAGCTGGGACGCAAGAGTCAAATGCGAACTGCACCAGTGGGATGTTACATAACAGGGTGCATACTTGCAAAACAAAACAGAGAGAACTCAAAGAGATTTTACATACTCTTTGGACACGTAGCTCTTGCTCAATTAATCAACTGCCGCCACATGCACCAAAACTTCTCAGTTTATTTAGAACAAAGGAAGCATGGGCTGATTGGCGCACACTTGTTGCTCCAGGCACGGTGCATACCGACCTCTAGTGGTGGCTGAGGTAACGGAACAGTGCTTGTGTGAGCCAGAACAGTGTTGACAAGGACTAATGGCCCCCTTTGCAGCTAATGATGGAGCTATGTAGACAGCTGCTGCGCAGTCTCTTCAAATGCCAGCACTGACCCCGGCCTTTGAGGATGAGGGGAAAAAAACTCTCTCTTTCTTATTTTTTTTTCTTTCTCTCTCTCTTTCCCGTCCCTGTGCATGAAAGTATCCCTCTTTTGCTATTCAAAGCTCATCACCCCATTCGCTTCCTTTATCTAGACCTGCTTCTTTTGGCTTTTTCTTCTTCTCACCTGTATGCAAATTGGCCAGCATTCTGTTTCATTAATCTGGGAGAGGTAGGGTGAGATAGCAGCAGATTGCTTCCGCTGCCGCAGAATGTTCGCCGCACTTTGGCCACAAGTTAATTTATTACTGGAGGGTTTGGAGCGCCTGGCGCACAGGGGATGTTTGTTAAAGATCCTTTTCACTCCATTCAGTCGGCCAGAGCACAGCGCTTTGAACCCCAGCTATTCCCCCTAAAGAGTGCCCATTCAGAGAGCGCAGGCAACCTGAGGAACGAAGCGAAGGGGCAGTTCTTGAGAAAGAGAGAGAAAGACATAGATTGAGTGGAAAGAAAGAAAGAAAGAAAGAAAGAAAGAAAGAAAGAAAGAAAGAAAGAAAGAAAAAGAAAGAAAAAGAAAAAGAAAAAGTATTTTAAACAAAGGGTTATTAGGGCGACGCCAAGCGGCAGGGTCTTATATTACGCTGAAGGGGTTTTATTTTGCAGTAATGACCAATGGGCTCATTATCCTGGTTATTAAATGGCTAAGAGACCACAAAATGAAATGAAAGTCAACATTAAAGGGATAGTTCACCCAAAAATGAAAATTCAGTCATTACTCACCCTCATGTCGTTCCAAACTCGTAAGACCTTTGTTCATCTTCAGAACACAAATTAAGATATTTTTGATGAAATCCAAAAGCTTTCTGACTCTGTATAGATAGCAACACAACTACCACATTCAAGGCCCGGAAGGTTTGTGAATATATCATTAAAATAGTCATCATATTTGGCATCAGTGGTTCAACCGTAATATTATGAAGCTACGCAAATACTTTTTATGTGCATAGACAACAAAAATAATGACTATATTCTTCTCTTCTGTGTCAATCTTCACTACTTTACTGTACTAGCAGTGTCTAAAATTACATACTTAGTAGGTGCTACATTTGAGTAAGACAATGTATGTTCTATAAAGTATGAATTGTGTTGTAAGAAAGAAATTTAGACATTCTACATGAAGTGACGGCATCAGTTGCATCACTTAAAGGATTGGCTCACTTCCAGAACAAAAATTTACAGATAATTTACTCACCCCTTTATCATCCAAGATATTCATGTCTTTCTTTCTTCATTCATAAATAAATTATGTTTTTTGAGGAAAACATTTCAGGAATGTTCTCCATATGGTGGACTTCTATGGTGCCCATGAGTTTGAACTTCCAAAATGCAGTTTAAATGCAGCTTCAAAGGGCTCTAAACGATCCCAGCCAAGGAAGAAGGGTCTTATCTAGTGAAACGTTTGGTTATTTAAAAAAAAATAAAAATTACAATTTATATACTTTTTAACTTCAAATGCTTGTCTTGTCTAGCTCTGCCATGCATGCACTCCGGTACAATACAGTTAGGGTATGTCGACAAACTCCCATCTCATTTTCTCCTCCAACTTCAAAATCATCCTACGTCGCTACAGAAGTACTGATCCAGTGTTTACAAAGTGAACATGCAAAGGTCCAAAAAGGTCAAAAAAAAAAAACGTAAAAACAGTAATGTAAGACAAATTTGAAGTTGGAGTAGAAAATGAGATGGGAGTTTTTCGACATAACCTTACTGTCTTGAACCGGAGTAGACAAGATAAGCATTTGTGGTTAAAAAGTGTATAAACTGTAAATTTTATTTTGAAAACAACTGCTCATTTCACTAGATTAGACCCTTCTTCCTTGGCTGGGATTGTTTAAAGCCCTTTGAAGAGGCAAAACTGCATTTTGGAAGTCACTATGGAGACAATTCCTGAAATGTTTTCCTCAAAAAAACATAATTTCTTGGATGACAAGGGGGTGAGTAAGTTATTTGTACATTTTTGTCCTGGAAGTGAACTAATCCTTTAACTCAACTCCTGTGACCTCATGGGATAATAAAGCATTGATCAGATTATCAATCATTGCAGAAGTAGTAGGTCATCCAGGTACTTTTTGCATACAGGTTTAAGAATATAAAATACTTCTCTTTTTATGTACTGTTAGAACTCTTATCAGGACCATTTAGTGATGACTCTGTTTACATATTAGCACACCCTCTCATGCATTGTTTAAATAGAGCATCACAGATTAATGAGTAATTATAAATTGGTCAACCAAATCTGTGTAGTGCCACATCCTAACTTCTACATCCAAACACTTCTTATCACTCCAATATATTTTGATGTGAAACACAAAGACACACATACACATATACACACACACCTAAGCAGCTGTCGTTCACAAAAGACCGGGCAGCAGGAGAAAGGTGTGGGCTGAGCTGGATCTGAAGAGTGCTGAACTTTCTCTCTCATTGTCTCTCGCTATTTCCCGCCCTCCTTATCCTCGACCAGGCCAGAACAGGGAGCGGCCAGGTGATAAAGCGGCACCTGGCAGACAGGTGTTTGGGAGAGTCTGCCAGGGGTCGCAGGAGATTAACTGCCCTCGCTCACCTGAGCAGAGGAAGACAGGGGGCAGGTGCATCTGCTGGGGCTGCCGCGCACACCGAAAGTCAAAAGGGCCCCGCGCGGCAGGGACAGCCACCTAATTACAGTTAAGGAGGCGTGCAGAGAGGGCGTTGAATTGCAGCAGTTGAGGAGAATAGAGGAGGAGCAAGAGGAGTGGATGGTCCAGTCTCTACGTGTCAAATCGAGGACCCTCCTTGATCCAGCTGCATTGTGTAGGTGCAGTGACACCTTCTCCTTTTCTTCGCCATGTCCTGCCAGAGGGTGAGGTTGGCCATTTCTTTCACTCCTATTACAGCAGAGCCTGGCTAGCCATCTCCTTAATTACAGCTTGAAAAAAGACGGCAAGGCCGGGTTTTTTAGGAGCGTGATTCGGAGATGGGGTCCAGGTGCTGGGCGGGTGAGTGGAGCTAGCAGAAATAGAGGGAGGCAAAAAAAGAGGGGCATCATTAGTGCTTAAAGAGGCGTTTAGCTGAACTTCCCGCCAAAGACAGCATAACTGTCAAATTTCCCTAAACAATGGGTTCTACACCAGCATCCAAACAATACGTAAAACTTTAGGGTGTAGTTGAAGCAAGCTGGAAATTCAACAAGCTTGATAACCTTAAACTTTTAGTCTTGCTAACAGGTATGCAATATGGCATAAACAGTCCTCCTAGGTAGCCAGAGTTCAATCAAGTGTGTTACTTTAGTGCATTTTGACATAGTAACATGAATTAATACCCCCAAAACAAAGGACGGTACTTGAATTTATCCATAGTTTTTGGATTGGATTATGAAAAATAAGTACTGCATACTGAAATGGAGTTAAATATGAATGTAATTGGCTTAAAGGGATAGTTCACACAAAAATGAAACTTCTGCCATTAATTTCTCACCCTCATGTAAATCCAAACCCATAAGACCTTCCATCTTTAGATCACAAATGAAGATATTTTGGATGAAATATGAGAGCTTCCAGACAGCTTTCAGACACGTTCAAGGCCCAGAATGGTGGTAAGGACATTGTTAAAATAGTCAAAGTGACAACTATTTTAACGATGGCCTTACCACCTTTCTGGGCCTTAAACATGTTTTTTGCATTGTTGTCTATGAAGGGTCAGAAAGCTCTCAGATTTCATCAATAGTATTTTAAAGGGGTCATATGATGACCACGCCTTGCTAAAATGCCTTATTCAAACACAAATTTATGTCACGGTGTGGGAAGATTTGCATAACATCACCCAAATGTATATGCAAAGAAAGAAGGAGTAACTTTTATTCTCGCTGTAGTATTGTTGCAGCCATGAAAACGAGTGTGTTTCATTATGAAAAGTATGTTTTCTGAACTTGGGAGAGTAGCCTACAATGCTGGTGCTGTGCACAAAGGCTGTTTCTTTAAAGGTGCCATAGAATGCATTGAAACAATATTTTAAATTGTTCTCTGATATCTACATAGAAGGTATATGGCATAGGAAAGGGCAAAAAAATCTGCAGAAACAGTTTTACAGGTCCATTTACAACCCTAGGATTTGTCCCTAGAATGAAATGCTCTGTTATTGCCTTATTTGGAAGGTTACTGCATAATAATGAGGAGCTCTGCTCTGAATGGCTGTCTCACAGAGCGGCTCACTCATGAAGAAATGTATAAGAAAATGAAAGAAATATATATTTAATTACGGCCACTTCATTTATTTAACTCTAGCCGCTTTTAATATGCGGTTTGTTGAATCTGCCGTTTTGAGTCCGCAACATTTTTTTCTCTCACTACTGTGATGCATGTGCTTTGTGTAACGTTATACTGCAGCGAAGTAGTATAACGTAAGAAGGACTTACCACACAAGTTTTGATGCTTTAGTGATGCTCAGGATCTGTAAATCATTGGCCATCATCAGTGCACTCATCTTTCCGTTTATGTGGTAAGTAAATTCTTATGTACAGGCTACCGCTAGCATTAAGCTAACCATGTCCCTTCAGTGGCTCGCCTTATTTTACTGATGTACTGACGTTACTGAAGATTGGGCAATGCAAATGTTGGAGGCGTACTGTAACTATTAACGATCCCGGGGCTATTTAGTAATAGTCGGTGTTATGTTGGAATTGACCTATTTTTCGGTGTTTTTTTGCAAACACCAGATTAATATAAGAAGGAGGAAATGGTGGTGTTTGAGACTCATGGTATATCATGTCCATGTACTGAACTGTTATTATTTAACTATGCCAAGCTAAACACAGTTTTCCATTCTATGGAACCTTTAAAGTGGGGCACTTCCAACTTTGCAAGAACAGTCTGGCGCTTCTGACTCACAGCCTGTAAGTACATTTTCATATTTAAAGTGTAGAGTAGTGCTTGTTGTTTGTCATTTCTACAATTACAAATGCAGACAAAAAACATGGTGAATGATGTTATAAGACATAAAATCAAATCTGACCATTAAAACTGGGATAAAATTTACACATTAAAGTGATAGTTCAGGCTCAAAAGCTGGGAGTTGGTGAAAAGTCAACACTCCAGGATGAGTTTGTGCAAGCAAACTTCATATTTTAGTTTTTAATCGGTTGCTACTATACCAGAGCATGTTGAAGCGTCATGCACTGGCTGTTGTGAACGCGCTCAGGACAGTTGGACATTGCGGTGGATCAGAGGTAAAAAATTATATAAATGCTGTACAGTTTCTTGCACAGACCGATTAATTTTCAGTGAACTATCCCTTTAATTACTCACCCTCATGTTGTTTGAAACCCATAAGACCTTTGTTCATCTTTGGAACACAAATTACCACATTCAAGGCCCACATGGACAATTATTTTTTTTATTATTATTATTATTATTTTTTATGTTCTTGGTACCTTTCTCGACTTTGAACATGGTAGTACCCTTGCTGTCTATGGAGGTTCAGAGAGCTCTTGGATCTCATCAAAAAATATCTTAATTTGTGTTCCAAAGACGAACACAGGTCTTACAGGTTTGGAACAACATGAGGATTAGTAATTATTGACAGAGTTTAAATTTTTGGGTGAACTAACCCTTTAACTTTAAAAATCAAGCTTATGAAAATCTAGATGTTTTTTCCCGATCAGACTACTAGGGTGTAACTGTACACTTTAGACTGAATTTTCAGTATCTGTCTTTCATTCAGCATCCATGTGTACCAAACAAATGCAGTACTGAACCACTGCGGGATGTGTGTTTTGTCCACCTTCTGTACCAAATGAATCCCAAATCATAATTTTTGTGTAACGTTACACCCCTACAGACTATAAAAAAATGAAACAAATTTAAATTGCATAGAAAAAAAAAATCACACACACACACACACACACACACACACACACACACACATGTTGGGTTTACATGTTTTATGGGGACATTCCATAGGCGTAATGGTTTTTATACTGTACAAACCGTACTTTCTATCGCCCTACACCTACCCTACACCTAAACCTAGCCCTCACAGGAGATTGTGCACACTTTTACTTCATCAAAAAAGCTCATTGTGCATGATTTATAAGCCTGTTTCCTCATGGGGACCTGAGAAATGTCCCCACAAGGTCAAAATCTACTGGTATTCCTATCCTTGTGGGGACATTTGGTCCCCACAACGTGATGAATACCAGGTACACACACACACACACACACACACACACACACACACACACACACACACAAATCTGATTCCGCTGTCTGTCTGGACCAGGCCTTAGAAAAATACATTGACTTAAGATTTTAATTAATATGTTTGTGTGAATATTTGCTTGAGAATGTGGTCTGGAGTACATATCATTACTTTAATACAATTTGCTGTTGCTATAAAAGCAATTTGCCTTAAATCACAAAACTGAACCACTGTTGATGGCATATAATTTCTATATTTGCACTTTCCTATTCACACTTATTATAGTATTAACAGTGCATTCCAAAAACACACAATACCGTGATTTGAACTTAAGTTCAGACCAATCCCACCAAGTGCCAAATAAATTAAGAAAAACTGAATACTGATGTGTGTAATTTTAGTGTCATTAGTGGCACCAAAAGTAAGGACATTTTATCCTCCTGTCTGACATTTTTCAGTCCAGATAATCCCACTACAATCTAATGCCATTAGATAAACCAATATTGCTATGTTGGATTAATTAAACAAACAGAGCACTGAAAATGCCACAAAGATGACTCATTTATAGTTGCCTCTGCAGGTTGAATTGTGAGAAAATTGAACCTATACACCTAAAGGAAAAAAAAAAAACGTTGATGACCCTTCATTGCACTCAGAAGCAGGTGAGATGTTCCTGCTGAAGGCCCAATATAGATCTGTTGGCTAGCTAACATCAGCAGCCGCAGGGAAAGTTGAAGCTAAAAGGAATGCCAGCCAGACTATCTGACAGCTGAAAGCTTAAATCATTTAACCTTATTAGATCAGCCACACTTCAATATTTGTCTGACAACAACACAGATTTATGGATAAACTGAATGGTTTTGTGGTCACTCCAGGCACGTCGAACCTCTATGAAGTCATAATCGTCCGATAGACGCGTTTGCTTTCTCTAAACACCGTGGTGAGAACTGCGTTTCTGACAGACTGCTGTAGCTGACAGAAATGGGACAGGACACTTGAAATACAGCACTGCGTAATGAGAACTCTGTGTGTGAGCAAGTAAAGAATGCAGTGGGAGGCAAGGCCTTACAAGCTGCAAATTCCACATGCAAAACCCTCAAAAGAAGTAGTAATGGGAAAAATCTCAATCATCAAACAAGCAGGTTGCAGAGACAAGATAAGCATGGGAGAACTAACAGACAATGGCATTTCTCACATACCACTGTGCCTGACATCACTTTGTACAGCTGTCAACACTGTTCGAACCTGTATTCAAGCAAACGATGGGGGTTCCAAACGTGTGACTCTGTTTGAGAGGTGTGCAGATGAACCGAACGAGTGAAAAAATAAAACACACAACAACATCGCTACCTGAATAAAACACTGCCACCTGTTGAGCCTTGCTGGAAAGAAACATGGACATGTGTATTGGTCTTCAGTAATCTGGGAAGCTGTCATGAATGCTTAGCTTGTGAATTAGAGGTAGAATGGTAGTCTATATTTCTTTTATGTATGAGCTGCTAGCACAGAAAAGCTGGATGTAAAATTACACTGACTCTTAACACCTGTACCAAAAGTCTATGCTCAGGATGGACTCTTTAGTATTTCCTGGAACTAAGTATTAACTACTGCCTACAGTAACAATAAATCAGCAGGTATTATTCCACAAAAATGATTTCAAACACAGTACGCTACATTGTTTGCTACAACATCATGTTGCATGCAAGTGGAGTCAAATTACCATTTAGAAAATAAAACACATTATACATATTTTTTATCAAATGTTGTGCAAAAGTTTATATTATTTCCATTTCTCACCTTGAAAATAAATTATAAATTACAATGGATTTCAGTTCCTAAACTTTGATTAAAATGATCCAAATATACTGGCTGCATCCAAAATCACACTTTCTGAATAGAACTTTCTGTCTTCTTTTGAAGAAGTAATTACTTTGCAACAACTAAAAACAGTGGTGTATAAAGTAAGAAGGTCTTACTTTGGTAGAAGTTGAAGTCACCGTTTAGAATATTACTTAAGTAAAAGTCTTAAAGGAACGCTCCACTTTTTTTGGAAATAGGCTCATTCTCCAACTCCCCCCGAGTTAATAAGTTGAGTTTTACCGTTATGAAATCCATTCAGCCGTTTTCCTGTTCTGGCGATATCACTTTTAGCATAGCTTAGCATAGATCATTGAATCCTATTAGACCAATAGCATCGTGTTCAAAAATGACCAATGAGTTTCGATATTTTTCCTATTTAAAACTTGACTCTTCTGTAGTTATATCGTGTACTAAGACCGGCGGAAAATGTATAGATGCGATTTTCTAGGCCGATAAGATTAGGAACTACACTCCCATTCCGGCGTAATAGTCAAGGAAGTTTGCTGCCGTAATATGGCCGAAGCAGGCGGAGTGATATTACTGCGCCTGCTTCGGCCATATTACGGCAGCAAACTTCCTTGACTATTACGCTGGAATGGGAGTGTAGTTCCTAATCTTATCTGCCTAAAAAATCGCAGCTTTATGTTGTGCGTTATTTTGTTATTAGTACACGATATAACTACAGAAGAATCAAGTTTTAAATAGGACAAATATCGAAACTCGTTGGTCATTTTTGAACGCGAGGCTATTGGTCTAATGGGATTCAATAATCTATGCTAAGCTATGCTAAAAGTGATATCGCCAGAACAGGAGAACAGCTGAACGGATTTCAAAACGGTAAAACTCAACTTATTAACTCGGGGGGAGTTGGAGAATGAGCCTATTTCCAAAAAAAGTAGAGTGTTCCTTTAAAGTATGTTATATTTATTGTACTTAGGTACAAAAAGTATTTTTTTTTTTAATCTTAAACATACTTAAGTATTGTAAGTAAAAGTACAAGTAAATGCAAAAAGAAGCAAAATCAAATAAAAGAAGCAAATATATATATATATATATATATATATATATATATATATATATATATATATATATATATATATATATATAATGTTCATACACAGCTTAAGTAGCAAGATTATGTTCAGCTCTTACATTTTGTATTTTTGGGTAATAATAAGAAGCACTTCATCCGGTAAAATTGTTTTCAGAACGATGGAATAAGATGTGCCTAATTTCTGGGTTTTCGGGCAAGTGTCTTTCATTCCAACATAGGAAAACATGTCTGTAATCTGTATCTGAAATAGCATTTAGATGTATTTACACAGTTTAATGTATCTCAGAGGAGACATGGATGCATTTAAACTGCAGTTACAGATGCATAAATAGGCCTAATATTTAGTTTTTAACATAAGACGTTGAATACTGATATTTTAAGTAATTTAATACAGGAAAAATAGTTGAAATGTGAAATCAAAACCCCCATTAGGTGGCAGCATGTGACTATTCAACGTGATCTCATGATAATTTGTACTGTGTGTATTTTACGTAAAATGTTGTTCTACAAAACGTACATTTACTTACGTTTTTCTAGACACTAAAACGTAAAATACTGACGTATTTACAGCATCTAAATGTACAAATACATACATATTTTTAGCATTTTAATGTACAATACTGACGTATTGACAACATCTAAAAACAAATCCTTATGAATACTGAAACGCGGCATTAATTTCATTATTATTGTTTTAGTTGTCATGCAATTGCCCTGTGTTTTCAATTGCATTATTGAATAGTTTAATAATTTATTTAATATGAAATTATACCATTTCATTCTGTTCTGTGTGATTTCTGCTGCCAGCTCGTTTCCAAGAATAGGTCTATATAATGTTAAACAAGACTACACTTTAAACCCTTAAAACAAATAACATTTCTGCAATCGTTTAACCATTTGTGTAATATTTACTTTGTTTGCCGTGGTGGGACACAAAATACATTTTCTCCGACATGCATTCGTCACAGATTACGACATGCCGTGTTTCTGGTGAGATGTGTTTGAATGATGCGCGGGCGCTTTTTCGAGTGGATCAGGATAACATCTGGATAATATTTACAGCGATTACAATTTCAATTCTGCTCTGCACCTTAAACAAACCTACTGTATTCCGACAAACGCATCGTCATTTGGATCACTTTTTGATACGGCTGTTGACAGTTTTGCAATAAATAAATGATTGTGATTGCACTTTTACGTCTGTCATGTTTTTCTTTATTACTGTACAGAGATGGTTAACGTTAGGTTTAGAGGTAGGAGTGGGATTAGCGACTATAAAAATATATATTTTTATGCTAACGTTATATTGTTGCTAAAATGGTAATTTCCTTGCATATTTTGGTCAGTTACCTTCTATATCCTTTTATTTTCGCTATAAAATGGGTAGGTTTAGGTTTTCGGGTAGGTTAAGGGGGCTAAAAATCTAAATGGCTTATTAATAAAATGATAAAAATGCATATTCGCTATAAAATGGCTAGGTTTAGGTTTGGGGGTAAGGGGGGCTAAAAATCTAAATCGCTTCTTTCTTAATAAAATGATGCAAAAAGCATTGATACGAATGTCTTAATAAAATAAAAGATACGTAAATATTTTACATTTTTAGCTAAAAATGCATAGCTATTTGTACATTTTAAAAGTTGAAATACGTTTAAATTGTATGTTTTAGCATCAATAAAAACGTACAAAAATGTACGTTTTGTGCCTCTAAACGTTACGTATAAATACCTACGTATAAACAATGAGACCAGGCTGTACTATTAATGAGTGAGTCATTGAGATTCAACCGATTCGTTCAAACAGCTGATTCATTCAGGAGCAAAGCATTTGACTGTTAGAAAAAACAGCATATGCTGGTTAGGTGGGGTTTGATGCTGGTTTATGCTGGTCCTTTGCTGGTTTATGCTGGTCCTTAGCTGGTTTATGCTGGTCCATTGCTGGTTTATACTGGTCCATTGCTGGTTTATGCTGGTCCTTTTGCTAGTTTATCCAGGTCCTTGACCAGCACATGACCAGCTAAGGACCGGCATAAACCAGCATCAAAACATACCTAACCAGCAAATGCAGTTTTTTTCACCAGGGCGAGTGAATCACTGAATCATTTTAATCAACTGATTCGTTCAAAAAGCCCATTGCTCGGAGATGCAAAACAGTACTGTGATCTTTGGAACTATTTGTTGGCAAAATTGAGCAAAAACAAGCAATATTATGTCTAAAATGTAAGTCCCTTATTGCTTTACTGAACTTGTATAAAATGATTATTAAATGTGTTATCATGCTGATATCTGCAGAAAAAAGGTACACTTTGTGTGATATAGATTAAGATAACTATATTAAATTTTAATAAAAAGCATAGAAGCATTTTTGCCGTCTACAATTTAGAATACCTAATTTTGAGTTTTAATAGACTAATAAATGCGTGTATGCACTGCGTATGATTTGGTGATATAGCCTATTTGATAATGTCAGATCGCACGTCATTACAAGAACACTTACCATATTATCTCAGAAGATATACTGTAAATCACACTGCACACCTCAGACTCGATTTAAGTGGAAAATGAATCATCCGCGGTTGTGAGCGCACTTGTTTGCACATGAGCAACGGTGTTTTAGGAGTCCAACTTGCAAGCGCCAGACCACTGATTCGTCAAACCTGCTTTCCTGCAGTCAGTGTTCTTCTTCTAACTATTTTGTAACAAATATGCTTTGGGGAAATGTATCGGGGTAAAAGTATACATTTTAATTAGGAAATGTAGTAAAAGTAAAAAACTCAAATAAAGTACAGATACTCAAAAAAAAAAAAAAAAAAAAAAAAAATTATTAGAATTAATAATTAAAAAAATTATTTTTAATTATTATTAAAAAAAGTATTATTACTTAGTTACATTACACCACTGACTAAAAAAGTATGCTTTACAATAGGCCTAGTACTAATGTGTGTAGTATTAATATCTCATGGGATAGTCTGGGCACAATTTGATTACTGTTATATGAATAATAAAAATGAGGACATACTACTCTTTTCACATACTATTTCCACCTAGTATAGAAGTCTGTCATTTCAGATGCAGCAACAGACAATTTTATCAATAGCCAAAATAGAATTGGTCAGTAATGTTTCAAGTCTTAGCAAATTGTCTAGGCCTACTTTAAGAACCTAACCCAACAGATTATCAAGACAATTTTACCAAATTATCCGTTCTAACCAGTAAACATTTCGCAACAGATAACGATGAAGTTTGTGAACTAGAAGCCTAAAGAAACACATCAGATACATAATAACTTTGTAAGAACCATTTGAAATTGTAGGCCAATTATCTCTTAATGAGGGTAATTAACTAATTAAATAATTTGGTTCAGTTTTATGTCTCTTTGTATTTTGTTGCAGTGAAGAAAATTATAATGAAATTTTAGCTTCAGCATTGAAAAATAAGGTGGATAAATTACTAGAAATGTTTTTTTTTTTTTTTTGTCACATCCAAATTGGATTGTTTGTGTTGGATTCTCCCTTATGTGCCCATATTTGGTTGTTCCTGTTTCCTGTCCTTGTTTAGTCATTATTAGTTAATCACCATCACCTGTTCTTTATAAGTTGGTTTCAGTTATGTGTTCATGGTCCGATCTCGAGGTGACTTTGGTGTGTGTTTTCCTGTCATTCTTGTGTGGATTTACGTGTTGTTGATATTATTAAAAGGCTTTGCATTTTGTCTTCGTGCGCCTCCTTCAACACACACGTGACAGTTTTCATGATGTGTCATCCATCGGCGATATTGCCACTGAACCGAATGGAACTCGCAAATTTAACTGATTATTACTGCTGACAATGGTCGATTATTGTCATGTTTTGGGCTGTACTAATCGGTCGGACCAGGAAAAACATTTGGAGTACTATAGACTGCCAAAAGTTACAAATCAAGGAGAAGAGTGCCAGAAACTGTTTGAGGAACAAAAGGCATTTGTGGTTGGCCAAACTGAACCAGCATTTCCAGTGCAATAATCTTGACAACATTCCTGTTTGTTCTTATCATTTCCTGTCAGGTAGATGAAATATTAGGCTAACATCTTAATTAATACTGCTCGTATCTTTTTAGTTTGTCAAATATTGCGCCCTTTCCTGCTTACTAAGTCCTTCTCTATGTGATTTAACAGCTTCCACATGCTTTTTCAGTGGTTAAGACAGCAAAAATTAGCAGAACAACGTATTTAGTAGTACATTAACCATGCAATCCATGCTGTTGTTTACATCCGGTTAACTGACCAAATTGTGATGTGAGTGCAAACCCTCTATAGGATTGGTCAGCATTGTTTTTAAGGCATAGCTGAGCAAAGTGTCTATTTTAGGACAATTTCACCAAATTATCTGTGCCAACTAGTAAATACGTAACAACAAATAAAGATGAAGATAGTAAAATAAAAGCCTAAAGAAATGCACTACATAATAAGTTGAGCTTGATAATAAGTTGCAAAAACCTTTTAGGAAAAATATGCAGAAAGCAACATTGGTCACTTACACGATTCATCCAAATCCAAATATTTTGTTGTTTGGGGAGAGGTGGTGGTTAAAACAGGGATTATGTAGCTAT
Source organism: Garra rufa (assembly GCF_049309525.1). Classification (NCBI taxonomy): domain Eukaryota; kingdom Metazoa; phylum Chordata; class Actinopteri; order Cypriniformes; family Cyprinidae; genus Garra; species Garra rufa. The sequence goes on along the minus strand of NC_133363.1, from coordinate 10,825,937 downwards.
GCAGAAGCAGTGCAGGTTTTGATGTACAGTACCACTGAAATAAAAAAAAATCTATATACATAATACTGTATGATACATAGCTACAGTATATGGAAGCCCATTTCTGCCACATAAGAAAAAAAAATCATGCCTTAAAAAGTCGATATTATGACGTACTTGAGTCATAATTACAAGATAAAAAGCTGAAATTATTACTTTAAAAGTCATAATTAAGAGATAAAAAGTCAAAATTATGATTTAAGTCATATTTGCAAAATAGAAGTTGAAATTAACACTTAAAAAGTCAAAATTATGAGATACTGAAGTTATAATTACAAGATAGAAAAGTGCACATTATGAGATAAAAATCGAAATGACTTGAGTTATAATTACGAGATAAAAAGTTTAAATTATGAGTAAGTCATAATTATAAAGTCATAATTTTGACCTTTTATCTCATAGTTTCCATTTTTTAAGTCATAATTACGAGATAAAAAGTTTAAATTATGACTTTAAAAGTCATAATTAAGAGATAAAAAGTCAAAATTATGACTTAAGTCATATTTGCAACATGAGATACTGAAGTTATAATTACGAGATAAAAACTGCACATTATGAGATAAAAAAATCGAACTGACTTAAGTTATAATTACAAGATAAAAAGTTTATCAAAGTCATAATTATAAAGTCATAATTTTGACCTAGTTTCCACTTTTTAAGTCTTTAAAAAGTTGAAATTATCACTTAAAAAGTCAAAATTAGGACTTAAGTTATAATTACGAGAATAACAGTTTAAATTAAGAGATAAAAAGTCAAAATAATGAAATTGATGTATTGACTTTATAAACACATTAGTCACAGGATAGTGGTCTAATGATAAATGGGACATTTTAAAACAAATTAAGTTTGTCTTAAAACAGTTTGGAGAACCAAGTTCAATACACACCTTATTAATAAAGCATATACCATTTATAGGCAAGCAGAATATACCCCAGAGTATGATCACAATGCACAGAGCTGCAGGTTAAGCATTTTGGGGTAAAACATAATTTCGACTTTTTAAGTCATATTTTTTTTTTTAAGTCATAATTTTTACTTTTTAGGTCATAATTTTTACTTTTTATCTCGTAATTATGAATTAAGTTATCATTTTGACCTTTTATCACATAGTTTCCACTTTTTAAGTCATAATTAAGAGATAAAAAGTCAAAATTATGACTTAAGTCATATTTGCAAAATAAAAGTTTAAATTCTCACTTATGAGTCAAAATCATGAAATAAAAAGTCAAAATAATGAGTCATAGTTTCTACTTTTTAGGTCTTAATTTTGACTTTTTATCTCATAATTATGAATTAAGTGATCATTTTGACCTTTTATCTTATAGTTTCCACTTTAAGTCATAATCACAAGATAAAAAGTCGAAATTATGACTTAAGTTATAATTACGAGAATAACAGTTTAAATTATGAGATAAAAAGTCAAAATAATGACTTTACAAGTCGAAACTGATGTAATGACTTTATAAACACATTAGTCACAGGATAGTGGTCTAATCATAAACGGGACATTTTAAAACAAATTAAGTTTGTCTTAAAACAGTTTGGAGGACCAAGTTCAATACACACCTTATTAAAGGGATAGTTCGAGCATTTAAGACATGAAGTTGTATTCAATCCTTATCAGCACTATAGTGTATACACACTGACCCACACTGCGTTCACCTCCCTGGTCAGAGTTCTGGCCGCTGGAAGTTTTTCAAGAAAGTAGTCACGGTTAGTTTCCGGGGCCTCAAAACTGTGCGTTTTTACGTGAAAAAAATATATGCGTTTCAAAGCTTGATTAATTTACATCACAAAAAACACTCCTGACAAAAATCATACCTCAGTTTTAATCGGCACTAGTTTCTTTCCGTTTCCATCAATCCGCGCTGCTGTCAGTTCGCACATTCCTTTCAGCTGTTGATAGCGCGACTCGCTGACAACATGTCTGACTACGAAACTTCTGATGATGAAACCAATTTTAGCACAATGTCAGACGGAACAGACGATATATATATTTTTTTATATTAGACCTCGTTTCACGTGATTTCCACAGGAGTCTAAACATCAGATTGTTTACTGTACAGTTTAGACATGGGATCTCCAGTCCTCGTGAGCTACTGTCTTGCTGGTTTTAGTTTTTCTCTGATGCAACACACCTGACTCAAATCAACGGGTAATTAGCAGGCTTGTACAGAATGTCTCATTTGAGAAAGGTGTCCTGTCATAGGAAAACATCGAGCTGCAGGAATGTAGCTCACGATGACCGGAGTTGGAGATACCTGGTTTAGACCTACCTGTCTGTGACTTCAAGCACACTTATAAACACGATGATACCGACACACGTTCCGCATAGTTACAGACAATAACAAATATAGCAAAGCATCATATTTTGTTGTGTTATATAGATTCAATTAAATTCATTAGTTATGACATTTGCCGATTTTCTCACCACATAGACAGTCGATTATTGTCGATGCTATCGGTTAGAATATTCTCAGTGTAACGTTAGCCTAAAAAACGACGTTAGCTTCAAAATAAACCTGTCGTATGCGACATAAAGTTAGTAAATAGAGCTTACCCGTGGTACTGGTACAGCAGAACTCTTTAAAATCCGTTTTTTGATTTTTCCTCCTTGGTTGGGGATGTAATCGTCTTCGCTGAAGTGAGCACTGCACACACGAAAATCCTTGATACTGGATATTTTAGCTCCCGCAGAGTAGCCGATGGCAACCAGCCAAAGCTGTCTCATAACTATATCAGAAACAGGAAAACGATGGAATCTGAACGGCGATCCCTGCACATTCTTGTGGTCACAACCTGGGAACTTACAAGTTCGCACCATTGTTAATTTTCTACTTTTTACGTCGTTGTCATTCGAGTGTGTAATGGAACAGCTGATCGGAACGTGCGAACTGACAGCAGCGCGGATTGATGGAAACGGAAAGAAAATAGTGCCGATTAAAACTGAGGTATGATTTTTGTCAGGAGTGTTTTTTGTGATGTAAATTAATCAAGCTTTGAAACGCATATATTTTTTTCACGTAAAAACGCACAGTTTTGAGGCCCCGGAAACTAACCGTGACTACTTTCTTGAAAAACTTCCAGCGGCCAGAACTCTGACCAGGGAGGTGAACGCAGTGTGGGTCAGTGTGTATACACTATAGTGCTGATAAGGATTGAATACAACTTCATGTCTTAAATGCTCGAACTATCCCTTTAATAAAGCAAATACCATTTATAGGCAAGCAGAATATACCCAAGAGTATGAACACAATGCACAAAGTTGCAGGTTAAGCATTTTGGGGTAAAAAATAATTTTGACTTTTAAGTCATAGTTTTAATTTTTTTTAAAGTCATATTTTTTACTTTTTAGGTCATAATTTTGACCTTTTGTCTCATAGTTTCCACTTTTTAAGTCATAATTATGAGATAAAAAAGTTATATGACTTAAGTCATATTTGCAACATAAAAGTTTAAATTCTCACATAAAAAGTAAAAATTATGAGATTCAAAAAAGTCAAAATTATGACTTAAGTTATAATTACGAGATAAACAGTTTAAGTAATGAGATAAAAAGTCAAAATAATTACTTTTTCTAGTTGAAATTGATGTAATGACTTTATAAACACATTAGTCACAGGATAGTGGACTAATGATAAATCGGACATCTGAAACAAATTAATTAAGTTCAATACACACCCTGTTAATAAAGCATATACCATTTATAGGCAAGCAGAATATACTCCAGAATATGAACACAACGCACAGAGTTGCATGTTAAGCATTTTGGGGTAAAACATAATTTAGACTTTTTAAGTCATAGTTCTGACATTTTAAAGTCATATTTTTTTACTTTTTAGGTCATAATTTCAACTTTTTAACTCGTAATTATGGCTTAAGTAAGTCATAATTTTAACCTTTTGTCACTTTTTAAGTCATAATTACAAGATAAAAAATTGAAATTATGACTTTAAAAGTCATATTTAAGAGATAAAAAGTCATAATCACGACTTAAGTCATATTTGCAACATTAAAGCTGAAATTCTGAAAATTATGAGATAAAGTCAAAATAATGTTTTTTTTTTTCAGTGGTTTAGACAGCATAAATTAGCAGAACAACATATTTAGTAGTACATTAACCATGCAATCCATGCTGTTGTTTACATCCGATTAACTGGACTTAAGTAAGTCATCATTTTGACCTTTTAAGTCATATTTATACATAAAAGTTGAAATTATGACTTAAGTTATAATTATGAGATAATAAATTTAAATTATGAGATAATTTAGACTTTACAAGTCGAAATTGCATTTACAGGCAAGCAGAATATACTCCAGAATATGAACACAACGCGTAGAGTTACACGTTAAGCATTTTGGGGTAAAACGTCATTTTGAGTTCTTTATAGTTTCCAAACATTTTAGACTTTTTAAAGTCGTAATTATTATTTAGCAAGTCATAATTTCAATTTTTTTTATATCTAGTAATTATGGCTTAAGTATGTCATTATCTTGACTTTTTAAGACATTATTTTTTTCTTACGTGCCATAAATGTGCTTCCATACAAATTTACTACAATGAGAAGTTAATTATTTAACCCCAAAAATAATAATAATAAATAAATAATCCTGCTGAAGCATTCACATGGATATGTAATTGTCTTACCTTTTTCAATCCTCATGAGTTTGTATCCCCGAACAATTGTTGTTAATTTTTTAAATGTTAGGGGTAATCCACAATATTTATCACCTTAATGGGAAAACTGTTTTTTTTTTTTTGAGCCTTATATTGTCTTCCATGATAAACTTTTCTTACTTTGGGGGTTCATTTAAAACAGAACAAAAAGTTCTGTCACCAAAAAACGTTATTTGACAACTGAGTTGAAAAACTTTTTGGCAGCTCTACACATTCCAGAGCAATATGGATCTCCTCACAGCTGACAAAGGCATTCCTCAGAAGAACAGCTTGTTTATTATTTAAAGCCTTCACAATCAGGCTGTGTAAACTACACTTTGAAAAGATCAATAATCTAGATTTGAATGTTGAATTTCAAAAGCTATTTACGAAAGCGCTGCTATCTAAGCAACTCTGACCACGGCAGTCCTGATTTAAGTTTGACAACTGAAATAGAAGTTGGACAAATAATATTGAGTAAACATGTTAAATCATTCACAAAGTGTATAGCTAACCATAGTTGTTCACATGACTAGTAAAATAAGGTAGGGCACAAACATACCATAATGATATACAGAGGGTAAGCTGTGACACTTTTTACAAAGTATAACACAAGGCCTTCGAAATATGACTGATCCAGTGACATAACTTTACCCACATTAGGGGTAAGTTGAGTCAAGTCAGAAACTCCAAACATTAATCTGGATATCATCAAACTCCCAGAATCCCTTGAGACTCAATCAAGCTTCCATTCTATGTACTATATTTCTAATATATTCAAACTAACTTGTTAATCATGCTAGAAACATGCTAATAACATGCTTATGCTAGAATCCTTCTAAATACATGATAATAACATGCTAATCATGTTAACAACATGATAGTAACATGCTAATCATGCTAGAAACATGCTAGTAATTTGTTAATCATTCTAACAACATACTAGTAATATGCTTATCATGTTAGAAACATGCAAACAACGTGCTATTTATGTTATTCATGCCAGAAAGACTAACTTGCTAATCGTGCTAGAATCATGCTAGTAACTTGTTAATGCTAGAAACATACTAACATGCTAATCATGCTAGAATTATGCTAACAACTTTTTGTCATGCTAGAATCATGCTAACAACTTGTTAATCATGCTAGAAACACGTTAGCAACTTGCTAATCATGCTAGAAACATGCTAACAACCAATCATGAGAGTAAAATGCTAGTAACTTGTTAATCGTGTTAAAACATACTAGCAACATGCTAATCATGTTAGCAACTTGCTAGTAACTTGTTAATCATGTTAACATGATAGCAGAGGTGTCAAGTAACGAAGTACAAATACTTCGTTACCTTACTTAAGTAGAAATTTTGAGTATCTATACTTTACTGGAGTAATTATTTTTCAGACGACTTTTTACTTCTACTCCTTACATTTTCACGCAATTATCTGTACTTTCTACTCCTTACATTTTAAAAATAGACTCGTTACTCCTATTTCTTTTCGGCTAGTTTTCATTCATGTCATCGTTCAAAAAAAAAAAACTATCCAGATAAATTGCGCCATCCACATAGAGTGAATTTGGTTGTGGTTGGATGAGAAGTATAAACATATACCATTCCGACACCCTATTGGTTTGTACACGATCCATCACACCTGCACGTGACACAAATCACGTCACACTCCTGGCCATAGGGGAGAACCGGGACATTCCCGGGACCCGGTGGGCCGGTGGAGTAGTGGGCCGATCGCCGAAGAGAGGCAGACCTCCCGCACATTATGCGCTATTTTAAATGACATTCGAAACTGCAAATAGTCCAAAAGTGTGACGTGGCGGAATCAGTCACCCGCACAGCGCGATGCAAAGTGATAAATAGCGCAAGTTCAAGTTGCTTGACGCATTTAGATTTAACACAGAATTGTGTTTGGCAGTTGAGTTGTGTGATATGAGAACATTAAAGGTTCTGTAGGTTCTGCTGGGCTGCTGAAAACAGCTGCATGAGGAGGTAAAGTGATAAACGTCAATACATAATTACTGTCATTTTTTTAAATTAAAAATTTCATAGTTTATTATTATGAATTATTAAAAAAAAAACATAACCATTGTAATTTTATTCTTGTGACGACATCTTACTAATACTAGTCAGTTAATATCTGGATTTTAAGCAATAATTTCTTTCTTTTTAAATATTAAGTTGTAATTCATTTTAATTGGAGTAAAATGTTAATTCAGTAAGAGCCTGATTAAAGATAAATATCAGTGCCTTATATAAATGAGGTGTGAGGTGTTTACTATACATATTAAAGTTCTTAAAGGGACAGTTCACCCAAAAATAAAAAAATTTCATTATTTACTCAACATCATGTAATTTCAATCCTGTATGAGCTTCTTTCTTCTGTGGAACATAAAGGAAGATACTTTGAGAAATTCAAAAATTGTGTCTATAGAGTAGAAATCAAGGGTAAACAAATATGTTTGGTTAAATTCTACAAAATATCTTTTGTGTTCTACAAAAGTAAGTAATTTTTACAGAATTTCTTAGCAATAAAAGTCCTGCATTCTAGCTCAAAATCAATGCTTTACTGCATGCATTTTTATATGACAAAAATGCATTATTAATTTTATAAATTATTAATAAAAGTCGCATTTGAATTCAGTATCTAACATTATTTGATTCTGTCCTGTTTTATTCATTCATTTATTTACTTTAAATAAAGGCCCTGCAATCCAGCAAGGATATAGCCAGTTTTTCGGGTCATTACTCAAAAAAGATGATTTCTTACAAGTTATTATTTCTCGACTACTTGCTTATTTATCAAACGGGTGCTTTCTCTTCATCCTCTGCAAATGAAGCTATAGTAGGTAGTTTGATAGAAAGACGTTTGAATAAATAATAGTTTGCGATTGACAACGCGATTGACAATGTTGCGATAACAACAGCAACTAATCATCATATCTTCCGCTCCATGTACACATTTATGGTTCTTTAATGTAGCCTATTTGCATTGTAATAAAATGCGTTTTTTTCAATGGGCAAATATGCAGCTAAAACAGGTAGCCTAGTGCATTCCAAATTTTTCAACATTAACATTTTAATATAACATAGTCACTATGGCCTTTAGAAATGTTTTTTGGGGAGGTGGGGTAGTGCACAATAGGCCCCTGTGGCGCGGCCTAAGCTTTGGTCCTTAATGGCATTTTTTTCCCCTTACATTACTTTTACTTTTTTACTTTAAGTAGTTTTGAAACCAGTACTTTTATACTTTTACTTGAGTAAAAAGCTTGAGTTGATACTTCAACTTCTACAAAAGTCTTTTTAAATCTTAGTATCTATACTTCTACTTGAGTAATGAATGTGAATACTTTTGACACCACTGCATGATAGTAACATGCTAATCATGCTAGAAACATACTAGCAACTTGCTAATCATGCAAGCAAAATGCTAGTAACTTGTTAATCGTGTTAAAACATACTAGCAACATGCTAATCATGTTAGCAACTTGCTAGTAACTTGTTAATCATGTTAACATGATAGTAACATGCTAATCATGCTAGAAACATACTAGCAACATGTTAGAAACATGCTAGCAACTTGCTAATCATGCTAACAACATGCTAGTAACTTGCTAATCATGCTAGAAACATACTAACAACATGTTAATCATGCTAGAATCATGCTAGCAACTTGCTAATCATGCTAGAAACATGTTAACAACTTGCTAATAATGCTAGAATCATGCTAACAACCTGCTAATCATGCAAGCAACATGCTAATCATGTTAGCAACTTGTTAATCATGTTAACAACATGCTAGTAACATGCTAGAAACATACTAGCAACATGTTAGAAACATGCTAGCAACTTGCTAATCATCCTAACAACATGCTAGTAACTTGCTAATCATGATAATATGCTAGTAACATTCTAACCATGCTAGAAACATAACAACATGCTAATCATGCTAGAATCATGGTAACAACTTTTTGTCATTCTAGAATCATGCTAGCAACTTGTTACTCATGCTAGAAACATACTATCAACATGCTATTAACTTGTTAATCGTGTTAAAACATACTAGCAACATGCTAATCATGTTAGCAACTTGCTAGTAACTTGTTAATCATGTTAACAGCATGTTAGTAACACGCTTATCATGCTAGAAACATACTAGCAACATGTTAGAAACATGCTAGCAACTTGCTAACCATGTTAACAACATGCTAGTAACTTGTTAATCATGTTAACAACATGCTAGTAACTTGTTAATCAAGATAACATGATAGCAACATTCTAACTATGCTAGAAACATACTAACGTTTATGTTAGCAACATGCTAGTAACTTGCTAATCAAGATAACAACATGCTAGTAACATTCTAACTATGCTAGAAACATACTAACGTTTATGTTAGCAACATGCTAGTAACTTGCTAATCATGCTATCAACTTGCTAATCATGCAAGCAACATGCTAATCATGTTAACAAACTTGCTAATAACTTATTAATCATGTTAACAACATGCTAGTAACATGCTAGAAACATACTAGCAACATGTTAGAAACATGCTAGCAACTTGCTAATCATGCTAACAACATGCTAGTAAATTGCTAATCATGATAACATGCTAGTAACATGCTAGAAACATACTAGCAACATGTTAGAAACATACTAACAACATGCTAATCATGCTAGAGTCATGGTAACAACTTTTTGTCGTTCTAGAATCATGCTAGCAACTTGTTAATCATGTTAGAAAAATGTTAACAACCTGTTAATCATGCAAGCAAAATGCTATTAACTTGTTAATCGTGTTAAAACATACTAGCGACATGCTAATCATGTTAGCAACTTGCTAGTAACTTGTTAATCATGTTAACATGATAGTAACATGCTAATAATGCTAGAAACATACTAGCAATATGTTAGAAACATACTAGCAACTTGCTAATCATGCTAACAACATGCTAGTAACTTGTTAATCATGTTAACATGATAGTAACATGCTAATCATGCTAGAAACATATTAGCAACATGTTAGAAACATGCTAGCAACTTGCTAATCATGCTAACAACATGCTAGTAACTTGCTAATCATAACAATATGCTAGTAACATTCTAACTATGCTAGAAACATACTAGCAACATGCTAGTAACTTGTTAATCGTGCTAGAAACATACTAACAACATGTTAATCATGCTAGAATCGTGCTAGCAACTTGCTAATCATGCTAGAAACCTGTTTAGCAAACTTGCTAATCATGCTAGAATCATGCTAACAACCTGCTAATCATGCAAGCAACATGCTAATCATGTTAGCAACTTGCTAGTAACTTATTAGAAACATACTAGCAACTTGCTAATCATGCAAGCAAAATGCTAGTAACTTGTTAATCGAGTTAAAACATACTAGCAACATGCTAATCATGTTAGCAACTTGCTAGTAACTTGTTAATCATGTTAACATGATAGTAACATGCTAATCATGCTAGAAACATATTAGCAACATGTTAGAAACATGCTAGCAACTTGCTAATCATGCTAACAACATGCTAGTAACTTGCTAATCATAACAATATGCTAGTAACATTCTAACTATGCTAGAAACATACTAGCAACATGCTAGTAACTTGTTAATCGTGCTAGAAACGTACTAGCAACATGTTAATCATGCTAGAATCATGCTAACAACCTGCTAATCATGCAAGCAACATGCTAATCATGTTAGCAACTTGCTAGTAACTTGTTAATCATGTTAACAACATGCTAGTAACATTTTAGCAACATGTTAGAAACATGCTAGCAACTTGCTAATCATGCTAACAACATGCTAGTAACTTGCTAATCATGATAACATGCTAGTAACATTCTAACCATGCTAGAAACATACTAACAACATGCTAATCATGCTAGAATCATGGTAACAACTTTTTGTCATTCTAGAATCATGCTAGCAACTTGTTAATCATGCTAGAAACATACTAGCAACATGCTATTAACTTGTTAATCGTGTTAAAACATACTAGCAACATGCTAATCATGTTAGCAACTTGCTAGTAACTTGTTAATCATGTTAACAACATGTTAGTAACATGCTTATCATGCTAGAAACATACTAGCAACATGTTAAAAACATGCTAGCAACTTGCTAACCATGCTAACAACATGCTAGTAACTTGTTAATCATGTTAACAACATGCTAGTAACTTGCTAATCAAGATAACATGATAGTAACATTCTAACTATGCTAGAAACATACTAACGTTTATGTTAGCAACATGCTAGGAACTTGCTAATCAAGATAACAACATGCTAGTAACATTCTAACTATGCTAGAAACATACTAACGTTTATGTTAACAACATGCTAGTAACTTGCTAATCATGCAAACAACATGCTAATCATGTTAGCAACTTGCTAATAACTTGTTAATCATGTTAACAACATGCTAGTAACATGCTAGAAACATACTAGCAACATGTTAGAAACATGCTAGCAACTTGCTAATCATGCTAACAACATGCTAGTAACTTGCTAATCATGATAACATGCTAGTAACATGCTAGAAACATACTAGCGACATGTTAGAAAGATACTAACAACATGCTAATCATGCTAGAGTCATGGTAACAACTTTTTGTCGTTCTAGAATCATGCTAGCAACTTGTTAATCATGCTAGAAACATGTTAACAACCTGCTAATCATGCAAGCAAAATGCTATTAACTTGTTAATCGTGTTAAAACATACTAGCAACATGCTAATCATGTTAACAACTTGCTAGTAACTTGTTAATCATGTTAACAACATGCTAGTAACATGCTTATCATGCTAGAAACATACTAGCAACATGTTAGAAACATGCTAGCAACTTGCTAATCAAGATAACAACATGCTAGTAACATCTCTGACAGACTGTATTGCCTTTAAAATATTCAAACTTTAACCTTTTAAAACTACCTTAAACTTTAAATTATTTCAGACTGAAAACCATTCAACTTAAAACTGTTTAAAGTTTTCAAACTTTTTCAAACATTTTGAGGTCCAGCTTTCTCAAGCCAACCTAAAGTTTGTCTTGACAAACTTTTTTATCTAGTTTTAAATAGTTATATTTTACAATATTACTGTTTTTACAAACCTTAGTCTTAGTGGACAGATGAGATTTACAAATATATATATATATATATATATATATATATATATATATATATATATATATATATATATATAAAATTCCCATTTTTTGACAAGTAGTGTATTTTTACACCTGAATAGGCCTTGTAAAAAAAAAAAAAAATACTGTAACAATTTACATGTGCATTTCTCACTAAAACCCTAACTGAAGCTACAACACTTCTAGAGGAAAAGTAAACAAACAGTGGAAGGGAGCTCTGTGTATTTGTTTGAAAGATGAGGTGAACGACTGTGTGTATGGACACAGTCACTCTGATGTGTGTTCAACACAAGGTCAGGCAGACCATAACAACTGTTTTGGGAAAACATGCCCTGTGTAAGTGGGTGTGTTTGTATGTTTAGCCCCTTAAATTAGTGCAGTGTGTGTGTGTGTTGATCTACTTTTCTAGAGGCTGAGGAAGTCCATATAATCACCTGGGAGTTTCCAACTGGCCTATAAAATGGTCTTGCTAAATAGACTGTTGAAAATTAGACACTTATGTAAGACCTTCAAGCACAGTTTGTGTGGTCCTCTTATCAGTGCTATTACACTTTTAATAAAACTAAAATTACCATTACCAATGCAACATTTCTCATTTTCATTTCTCATCTCATTTAACTTGATGTAGTAAAATAACTACAATTAAAACTGAAATAAAAATGTATAAAAAAAACTAAACAGAACATATACAAATAATATTTCTGCCTCTTATATGTGTCATCTAAAGTTAGTTTGATGTAAAGCATGCTACAGAAAACTAATCATGATATAAATCTGATCTGCCTGTAGACATTTAACAGAGTAATTCAACAATATTTGAATATAAATATTCAGTCAAATTTATTGATTACAGCAAAACACCATCTGTTGATAATATTGAAAACATGAAAATTATATATCCCAATAATGACAATGGATAAGGTCACTGAAATGTACTGACGAACATATTGGAGTCATATTGCACCCAAAATCCAAAGTAAAAATATGATTTTGCACCAAGAGAAGCCTAGTTTGTACCATTGAGATTTTTTCTTTTTTTGCATTGTGACGATAATAATTTAGAAAGTTACTTACTAAATTTACTTTAATACTAAACATTTCTCAATCTTCTGTCAGAATGCATTGACTGATTTAATTAAACTGTATTTCACATTAAAGTAATGAGAATCAATTTCCTTTCCTTTTTTTTTTTGGGATGAAATATGATCTGGACAGTTTTTGAAAGATTCACCCGTAAAGATTTCTGTAAAATATACAGTAAAATCTAACATAAATAAAAGCAGTGAACAAACATAAAGGCAGAGTCAAAATATAGAATCTACAAATTAATAAAACACAGCTAAAAATATTTAACACAGTAATGAGTTATATCCCTTTGCTTCCAAGATTTTTAAAACAATCTGTAGATAGTTTTTTTTGTTTGATTGTAACAGGCTTACAAAAATAAATAAAAAATGGATATTATAAAATGCACAATGAAATGTGGTTTTTCAAACATTCAAACTCAAAGAATGAATTTCTTCCAGACGTTAGGGTAAATCAAAAACTGTGGTATTGATACTCTATCATGCACACTACTGTAATTTACAGGTTGTCTTGAGCCTGTAAATTCTAGGACTCCAGCAGCAGGAGTGACTTGAGCTAAAGCCTCTTCATAAATTGAAGTTCCTCTAAACATTAATTGTGTGCCGCTCTGTTAAAAACACATACATCCTTTCCCAGGCCGACCTGAAGCAACACAGATCCTATAATGGGAAACAGGCCCTCCAAAATGGATGGATATGTAAACATGAGGCCTACACAGACGTGATGGAGTCCTGGAGGATTCGGGGTGTAATTATGTATTAAAGGCGTCCCGTGAGGTGGAGGTGAGGTGGGGTGAGTTTAGGGTCACCAGGAGAGGTGAAGATGAGGATGTTGTTGTAGTTGAGCTAGTAACTCTTCTTCTGTCGGCTCTTGGACATGCTCTCTGAAGATGGAGGAAGGGCAAAAGAAAAGGATCTTTATTTAAACAACCAAACTATAATTTCTCTCTCAATTAAAGTTATAGTTCAGCCAAAATGTTAAACTGCCCGCTCTTTTTCGGAAAAATCCTTCAGATCCCACAAAGTCTTTCGAGATCCATCTTTTCACTCTAAGGACGACTAAATGACTCATGTGCAACTATTACAGAAGGTTCAAAAGGAAACACAATGCATTAAAAGCCAGGGGGTGAAAACTTTTGGAATTTAAAGATCAGGGTAAATTTAACTTATTTCGTCTTCAAAAATGTACACCCCTGGCTCTTAATGCGTCGTTTTTCCTTCTGTAGCATCAGTGAGCGTTTGATCCTTCTGTAATAGTTGCATATGAGTCCCCCAGTTGTCCTCAGTGTGAAAAAAATGGATCTCAGAATCATACAGTCATTGTTGGAAAGGGTTCAAATACACAAAAATAATTTGTGGGACCTGAAGGATTTTTCTGAAGAACAGCGGGCAGTTTAACTGTTAAGGACAAACAAGGGACTCATGAACAACTACCACTAAACAAAAAAAGCTGTGGATCATTCAGGTTAACAAAACAGTATTATAAATCAAGCATATGTAAACTTTTGAACAGGGTCATTTTTATAAATGTAACTATTATTTTCTGTGAATATTCAGGTCTGTACTAAATAAAAAAGCAAAATGCATTTATATGATTCCTCTTATTTTGGTAAGACATTTTGCAGACATTTTGCAAGGTGTATGCAAACTTTTGACCCCAACTGTATGTATTTAAATATTGGTACATAAACCAATTCTAATGCATATGTATGTACTTAATAAATCAAGCTGGGTATTTTAATATTAGCAAAACTAATTGAAAACTTGAAAACTTGATTTGGAAAGGAACCGTTTCAGGACCAGGATGGATGTTGGTCCAGACAAATGACAGAAGTAAATAAATAAATAGCAGAAATCCTATAAATTAGGAAATGGAGATTTGTATTTGATCTTGAGGAGTGATAAACAGCAGGAAAAACCACACCACATTCCACTAAATTAAATCATTACCCTTCCCTTCCTTAATCAGAGAGGAATGTGAGGGAAAGCTGTGAGGAAAGAGCAGAACGCAGCCTGAAATACTGAGCAGAGGAGCCTCCGGCAAATTCTGTTAAGTATCGGAGCTAAGGTGTACTCGCTTGTGCACATAAAATCACATACAAGACATTACATTTCATTTCAAAATAAACCTATAAATCACTGACAGGCTATAAGACTGCAAAATTAAATAAACGCTTAAAGGAGAAGTCCACTTCCAGACCAAAAAATTACAGATAATTTACTCTCCCCCTTGCCATCCAAGATGTTCATATCTTTCTTTCTTGAGTCAATAAGAAGTTATGTTTCTTGAGGAATACATTTCAGGAATTATCTCCATATAATGGATTTCAATAGTGCCCCCAAGTTTGAATTTCCAAAATGCAGATTAAATGCAGCTTCAAATGGCTCTAATCCCAGCCAACGAAGAAGGGTCTTATCTAGCAAAACGATATGTCATTTTCGAAACAAATCGACAATATATATATACATTTTAACCCCAAACGCTCATCTTGTCTAAGTCTGCATGAACTCTTTTCAGGTTAAATATGGTCAGTTAGGGTATGTCGAAAAACTCTCGTCATCGCTGTTTTACCATTTTTTTGATAAAGGCCGTTTGATCTACTTGCATGTTCACATTGTATACACTGAGTTGGTACTTCTGCAGCGATTTAGAACGACTTTGAAGTTGGGAAAGAAAATGAGATGGGAGTTTTTCATTTTCTGCATTTAAACTGCATTTTGGACGATCAAACTTGGGGGCACCATTGACATCCATTTATAGAGATGATTCCTGATTTTTTTTCCTCAAGAAACATCATTTCTTATCGACTGAAGACAGAAAGTCACAAACATCTTGGTTTACAAGGGGGTGACTAAATTATCGGTAAATTTTGTTCAGGAAGTGGACTTCTCCTTTAAAATACCAAGTGTTTTCTAACAATTTGTTTAACATGTATTAATTCCATTACCACTCATTCATGCTTCCATTTTTTCTACAATTTTCCTATCCTACCATATCACTCAATATGGATAAACACTGTGAGATTCAAAAATAATGAAATTCAATGAAATTGTTATTTTTGTTTTGTTTTTGTACTTGGATTTAATAACAAATATCTTAATTTGCATTCTGAATAATTAATGACAGAATTTTCATTTTTGGGTGAACTATGTCTTTAAAGTGAAACTTTAAAGGCTATTTCTGGAACTAATGGTTGGTAAAATCGTGTGACACATTTTCTCCCATTTCCCTAGAATCATTAATGGGAACTTTTTTAATGGCTTTATTCATACCTGAAAATAAGCTGCACAGTGCTTTGATAGGCGATTCTCTCCACATCCTCAACAGAAAGAGCATTACTGCGGTCCCACTTATAGGTGAAGTTCTAAACAAAGGGAAAAAACAAGGTTAACTAGCAGGCTTAGAAACAGATTTACTGGGCTGTCACTTCAATTGAGTTCAAGATCTGATCATGACCAACAGTAATGCTATCTAACAGGAAGTTAAGGTTAGTATTGGTTTCGTTGTAGTGTAGGCTATCAGCACTGTCACTGACATGACCAGTGAAATCTTCACAATCAGCTGCGGGGTAGGGTGTGTGCTTTGGGGGAAAAAATCATGCTATTGATAATTTGTTCAGTAGTTTATCAGATTTCAGTCATAAAAATAAAACTATACTATTTTGTCCCTTTTGGAATAATGTGTACTGATTAATCATTTACAGTAAGACTAGAAATGTCTATTAAGAGAGTAAATATTGTTAGTCAAGAATTATTTTTTACCAAACAATCTACATACCTCTAAAATGAGTGCCACAAATAGGTTGACCCACATGACTGAAGATGTCAACCACCAGGCCACAAAGTACACCAAGGACCACCTGACATGGAAGAATTATGGGTACAGATTTATAAAACCATGTACAGTTAAAGCAAACATGTTGAAGGCAGACAGAGGTGTGTGTAGAGCATCGATCTTACTCTGTAGTATATCTGGTGTATGCGTCTGTGAAAACATGCCAGTTATTCACCACCATGATGTTATAGAGGAGGATAAGAGAGGACTGGAAAAACATGACAGTTTTATTTAAGTGTTCAATAATTTGCATTCATTTCTAAGGCTTAGACCTAAAATATATAATTACAAAACAGACAAATATAGTTGTGAATAAAATCTGAACGACAATTTTCAAATGTAAAAATGTGACCCTGGACCACAAACCCAGTCATCATTAGAATGGGCATATTTGTAGCAATAGCCAAAAATGATCAAAATTATCGATTTTTCTTTCATGCTAAAGATATTATGTAAAGATCATGATCCATGAACATGTTTTGTAAATTTCTTACCGCAAATGTATTAAAACTTAATTTTTGATTAGTAATATACATGGCTATGATTTAGTTCCCTTCCGGGAACTCTACACTGCGTCCTGAAACGCTATGGGGAACGCCATTGGCGGGCCGCACTCTGAGTCATAGTCCAACGTCCAATGAGAAACGGGAGTGACGTCACAGGCGCGGTGACGTCACCGACCAGGAAGTATAAAAGCACGTGCGTTTGAAGCCGGCGTCAGCTTTTGTCATTCAGCGAGAGCGCTCTATGTCTATTGTCTGTCTGTCCCATACTGCTGTTTTTCAGTGCCAGTTTGCACTACTTTATTTTGAGCAGTATGCCTGGGGGAAAACGTTCTTTTAAGAACGAAAGAAGAAAGGCGGTTCAGCAGCCACATAGAAAGTGTGTCCCTCCCTGCCAACGTTCCATTGTTGGTGGGGATACACACGATCTATGTGTGGTCTGCTGGGAGCGGAGCACGCTAGGTCAGCCCTTGAGGGGGCTGGCTGCCCGCAGTGCGAGCGAATGCCGCTGCGGTTGCTCCGTTCCCGGAAAGCCCTCTTTGAGGAGGGGGCTTTCGTTAGCGTTCCCTGCGGGTCTGGCCCCGCTTCCGTCGAGGCGGAGCGGCAGCTGCACTCGTGGGGATCGCAGCTAGATCTACTAGAGGTAGTGAGACGGGTGATCCCCTATCTCCTTCCCTATCTGGTGGATCGGTAAATCTCCTACTGGATAAGGAAGCCCGCATGCGGTTACTTCCATCCAGAAAGAGTTTTCAACACTTCCCCTATCTTCCTCCGAGGAGGTTGATGTGGAGAACGTTGTCAAAAGTATTCAACCGCCCCCCCCCCCGATCGCCTCGGTATGAGGAGCTGTTGGACGTGCTGACTAATGCAGTAGCTAAGTTAGCACTTCCAAAGCGGAACTTTCTGTTCTTCCCCGATCTGCACACTGAGCTGTCTAGATCAGGGGAAAAACTAGAAAGAAAAGATGATGCCGCGGGTTGAACAGACGCTAGTCAGCTATCTGTCACCCAGCCTGGCATCATCCTTAAAAGTTCCGTCTTTGCTTTCCAGGCCGTCTAAAATAACTTCAGGCTTGATGGGCAAATTGCACACGTGTCGGGGTTGCTGGACGGGAGCATAAAAACCCCAGCCGTGTACCAGCTCCTCACATAAGAGGCTCATATTAGGAGCATTGCAGCCCGTTTCCCTCCGGTGAGACCTAGAGGGCGGGATTGGCAACACTCCTGACTGGGGGCTTCAAAGACTAAGCCCGATCTAAGGGTCGTGCTTTAGTCTAAGAGGTCCTCGGCTAAATGGCCCTGATGGCAGTACCACAGGACCAATGAGGGCAGCCCCTCTCGAAGACTTAGGTGCTTCACCGCCTCTGAGGAGTACGGTGACCACCTCTCTTCGGGGCCCTCAGGAGATTCGTCAGCTAACCCTGCCGGTGTTACAGGGCGCGGCAGTCTCCCGCGAACATCTTTCTCCGGTCTTTCCGCCCGGAAACGTAGCGGAACCAGAGAGTTCGCCACCCCCACGGGGGTTTCCAGAGCGCTTACTTCAGGTGCATCCTGCCAGTTCGCTGTTACAGGCCACCGAGGTAGCTCTCCAAATAAATCCAGAAACCAGCCTCAAGAGGTTGGTTCCCTTAGTAGAATTTCTGGCAGCGTGGAAACTACTGCCAAATATTTCTATGTGGGTCCTGCGTACTGTAGAGCAGGCTCTGGTATTGGAACAGGAAGTGAATACTCTCCTGAGGAAGGAGGCCATCGAGGTGGTCCCTCCTCAACACAGAGAATCCGGGTTCTACAGCCGGTACTTCATTGTTCCCAAGAAGGATGGAGGCCTGCGGCCCATTTTAGATCTCAGACAGCTAAACCTCTCAGTAAGAAAACTGAAGTTCAAAATGTTGACTGTCAGACAGGTCGTGTCTCAAATCAGGTCCGAGGACTGGTTTGTCACGATAGATCTGAAAGACGCATATTTTTACGTCTCCATCCTTCCTCAACACCGGAAGTTTCTCAGGTTCGCTTTCAGGGGCAAAGCTTACCAATACAGAGTTCTTCCGTTCGGCCTAGCGCTCTCTCCCCGAACTTCAAGTGTGTGGATGCTGCTCTGGCTCCTTTGCGACTCCAGGGCATCCGCATACTCAACTACATAGACGACTGGCTCATCCTAGCCAGTTCGGAACAGTTAGCAGCTCAACATCGAGATGTTGTTCTTGCTCACATGAAAGAGCTGGGGTTGAGACTCAATGCCAAGAAAAGTGTGCTGTCTCCATTACAGAGAACCACTTATCTAGGTATAATCTGGGATTCGACCGCCATGCAGGCACGTTTGTCACCTGCTCGGATCGAGTCGATCCTTACTGCAGCAAATGCGGTCAAGCTAGGCCTGCTACTCACTGTCAAACAGTTCCAAGTACTGTTAGGTCTTATGGCAGCTGCATCCAACGTGATACCTCTTGGATTGCTGCACATGAGACCACTGCAGTGGTGGCTCAAAACCAAAGGGTTTTCCCCGAGGGGGAACCCATTCCGCAAGATCAAGGTCACGCGGCGCTGCCTACGTGCCTTAGTCATGTGGAAAAAGCCCTGGTTCCTATTACTAGGTCCAGCGCTGGGAGCTCCTTGCCGCCGCGTCACGCTAGCGACAGATGCATCCCTCACCGGGTGGGGAGCGGTCATGAGTGGCCGCTCCGCCCAAGGCCTATGGAACGACCAGCATCACTCCTGGCACATAAATTGCCTAGAAATGTTGGCAGTGTTCCTGGCTCTGAAGCATTTTCCTTCCAGACCTGAGAAACCGTCACGTGCTGGTCCGCACGGACAACACGGCGGTGGTCTACTATACAAACCACCAGGGAGGTCTGCGTTCACGCCCCTTATACAAGCTGGCGTACCAGATCATCCTGTGGTCACAAGGGAAGCTTCTCTCATTGAGAGCAGTTCACATTCCTGGACGTCTCAATGTGGGAGCAGACGTCCTGTCGAGGCAGGGGCTGAGGCCCGGGGAATGGATGCTTCACCCTCAGGTGGTGAAGCAGATATGGAGAGTCTTTGGTCAAGCCCAGGTGGACCTCTTTGCGACTCAGGAGACATCGCAATGTCCCCTTTGGTACTCTCTAGTTCCTCCAGCTCCTCTCGGACTGGATGCCATGGTACAGACGTGGCCGAGGCTTCGTCTGTACGCTTTTCCCCCGATCGCTCTGCTCCCGGGAGTTCTGGAAAGAGTGCGCCGGTACGGAGTACGGCTGCTGCTAGTAGCCCCGTACTGGCCGGCCCGAGTATGGTTCTCGGATATAATCGCCCTCCTCGACGGCTCTCCATGGGAGATTCCTGTCAGGAGCGACCTTCTTTCTCAGGCTGGGGGCGCAATACGCCACCCCCACCCAGAGAAATGGAAGTTATGGGTGTGGCCCCTGAGGGGGCACAACTCATAGAAGCTGGTCTCTCAACCGAGGTTGCTGAGACCATCCTTCAATCCAGAGCTCCCTCTACGAGGAAACTTTATGGCCTAAAGTGGAACCTGTTTGCGTCATGGTGTCACGAACGCCACTCAAACCCAGTCCACTGCCCGATCGGTACAGTGCTGGAGTTCCTGCAAACTCGTTTGTCCGCTGGGTTAGCTCACTCCACCCTGAAGGTGTACGTGGCGGCTATATCGGCTTACCACGCCCCTCAGGGCGGCCTTTCAGTGGGCAGAAACCCCCTGGTCTCACGTTTCCTCCGCGGTGCACTCAGGCTGAGGCCTCGTGCAAGACCGAGAGTCCCTACATGGGACCTGGCTGTGGTATTAGAAGCGCTGTGTAAGCCTCCCTTCGAGCCTCTGGAGGAGGCCTCCGATCGGATGCTTACCCTAAAAACAGCACTGCTGTTGGCGCTAACATCTCTTAAGAGAGTCGGTGACCTGCAGGCCCTTTCAGTGGCCCCTTCCCATATTGACTTTGCCCCAGGGTTGGCCAAAGCATTCCTCTACCCAAGAGCTGGGTACACACCCAAGGTCCCCTCAGTAACACCACAGCCAATAACGCTGCTAGCGTTTTATCCTCCTCCATTCGTGGAGCATGACCAGAGGAAGTATAACTTAATGTGTCCAGTAAGAGCACTAGACACTTATGTCCACAGAGCTGCCCTGTGGCGTAAATCAGAGCAATTGCTTGTCTGTTACGGCCCCCCTAAGAGGGGGTGCCCGGCTTCCAAGCCTACTATCAGTAAATGGATCGTTGATGCCATCTCTACTGCATACGAGTCCTCTGGTCTCCCATCACCGATGGGAGTCAAGGCTCACTCAACTCGAGGCGTCGCAGCCTCCAAAGCTCTGATGGCAGGTGTCCCAATCAAGGACATCTGCAGTGCGGCGGGTTGGTCCTCACCTCTTACGTTCGTCAGATTCTACGAACTAGACCTCAGAGCCACTCCGGGCTCAGTCATCCTTCAGCCCTAGCACTAAGGCTAGGCCCAAGAGGTCAAAAGGCGCTTTCCTTTGATTAAGGAAAGGAGTTTTTACCCCTTTTTGGTTCTGGCAAGTTCCCCAGACAAAGGCGTATGACTCCCCTCTACAGCCTCGTGTGCCCGAGGGCCGAGGCTTGTATTCCTCGTGTCTGGTGGTCGATCACAGACAGAGATGAGTTCCAGTGTCCTGGCAGGATTACCAGGCACTCCCTATGTCCCTCTTGTACTGGCTATACGCAGACAACGGACTACCATTTCTCCTCGTGTGCCTGAGGGCCGAGGAGCATCTTCTCCCTCTGCACTGGTCATATGACAGGCAGCGGTCGAGAACCTTAGCCTCGTGTGCCTGAGGGCCGAGGCCTTTATCCCTCTCGTCTGGTGGTGGATCACAGACAGAGATGAATTCCAGTGCCCTGGCAAGGTCACCAGGCACTTCTTGCGTCCCTCTTGTACTGGCTGTAATGCAGACAAAGGACCACTATCTTTCCTCGCGTGCCCAAGGGCCGAGGAATCCTTTTCTCCCCCTGCGCTGGTCTGCTGACAGGCAGCGGTTGAGATCCCTAGCCTCGTGTGCCTGAGGGCCGAGGCCTATTCTATCCCTCGTGTCTGGTGGCTGATCACAGACAGAGATGAATTCCAGTGCCCTGGCAAGGTCACCAGGCACTTCTTGCGTCCCTCTTGTACTGGCTGTAACGCAGACAATGGATCGCCACTTCTCCTCGAGTGCCCGAGGGCCGAGGAGCATTTCTCCCCCTGCACTGGTCGTGTGACAGGCAGCGGTCGAGAACCCTATCCTCGTGTGCCTGAGGGCCGAGGTCTCTTATCCCTCTTGTCTGGTGGTGGATCACAGACAGAGATGAATTCCAGTGCCCTGGCAAGATCACCAGGCACTTCTCGTGTCCCTCTTGTACTGGCTGTAATGCAGACAAAGGACCACCATCTCTCCTCGTGCGCCCGAGGGCCGAGGAACTTTTTCTCCCCCTGCACTGGTCTGAGGACAGGCAGCGGTTGAGAATCCTAGCCTCGCGTGCCTAAGGCCGAGGCCTACTCTATCCCTCTTGTCTGGTGGCTGATCACAGACAGAGATGAATTCCAGTGCCCTGGCAAGATCACCAGGCACTTCTCGTGTCCCTCTTGTACTGGCTGTAATGCAGACAAAGGACCACTATCTCTCCTCGCGTGCCTGAGGGCCGAGGAGCATTTCTCCCCCTGCGCTGGTCTCATGACAGGCAGCGGTTGAGAACACTAGCCTCGTGTGCCTGAAGGCCGAGGCCTATTCTATCCCTCTTGTCTGGTGGTTGATCACAGACAGAGATGAATTCCAGTGCCCTGGCAAGATCACCAGGTACTTCTTGCGTCCCTCTTGTACTGGCTGTAACGCAGACAAAGGACCGTCATTTCTCCTCGAGTGCCTGAGGGCCGAGGAGCATTTCTCCCCCTGCGCTGGTCTCAGGACAGGCAGCGGTCGAGAACACTATCCTCGTGTGCCCAAGGGCCGAGGTCTATTTATCCCTCTTGTCTGGTGGTGGATCACAGACAGAGATGAATTCCAGTGCCCTGGCAAGATCACCAGGCACTTCTCGTGTCCCTCTTGTACTGGCTGTAACGCAGACAAAGGACCACCATCTCTCCTCGAGTGCCTGAGGGCCGAGGCTCATTATCCCTCTTGTCTGGTGATGGATCACAGACAGAGGTGGATTACCACTCGCGTCCTGGCAAGATCACCAGGCGGAGTTACCACAGTGTCTCATCAGGTAAGTATTTCTAGACACTGTCCCTTCTCGGTCTTGCGAGACCAGACGAAGGATGACATGACCTCGTGGGCTCGAGGGCCGAGGTCTCTTTTCCCTCTGATCTGGTGGGCTCCACAGTCAGAGATGTATTACCACCCATGTCCTGGCAGGTTCCCCAGGCTGAGGTTTGTATTGTATTGTAACGCTGTTTTTCCCCCCTTGTTCTAGCAGACACTAGGCAGGGTGCGGAAATTATGGGGGCGTTGATACCTCGTTCCCCATAGCGTTTCAGGACGCAGTGTAGAGTTCCCGGAAGGGAACGTCTCAGGTTACGTATGTAACCCTGGTTCCCTGAGGGAACGAGACACTGCGTCTCGGACCATAATTCCCGCATCCCTGCTGCGCTCGCTTCATTCCTTTGAAGCTGACGCCGGCTTCAAACGCACGTGCTTTTATACTTCCTGGTCGGTGACGTCACCGCGCCTGTGACGTCACTCCCGTTTCTCATTGGACGTTGGACTATGACTCAGAGTGCGGCCCGCCAATGGCGTTCCCCATAGCGTTTCAGGACGCAGTGTCTCGTTCCCTCAGGGAACCAGGGTTACATACGTAACCTGAGACGATTTTTTTCCACCCTCAAGATTCCAGATTTTCAAATAGTTGTATTGGACAAATATTGTCCTATCCTAACAAACCATACATCAATGGAAAGCTTATTTATTCAGCTTTATCATGTGATGTATAAATCTCAATTTCAAAAAAGTGACCCTTATGACAGTTTTTTTGGTCCATGGTCACAAATGGCATTTAAAAAAAAAAAAAAAAAATCTGAAAACACAATGCAATTCTATAAACTATAAACCTAGCAAATATGGTCAAATCTGCTAACTAGTTATTCCTCATTTGTGCTTGTAATAGCATTCTGGAAACTTCTTAAAAGTCAAGTTCCCAGAGACATCTGTGCAACTTACAGCAAAATCATCAAAGTTGTTTGGCCAGTACTCCAGCTGTTCAAAAGTGCCACAATCCATGCTGAAGGGACCTGTAGTTCCGTTGTCTATGCTGGCATTGTTGATTAGACTGAAAGAAAAGCACACAGAGAGAGAAGAGGTTGAGATGTACAAACTATGAAAATAATAAGAAATGATTCTTGAGCAGAATCAACATATTATAATGATTTCTGAAGCCTACTGAAGACTCAAGAAATGGAATCACAGCAATAAATGACATATATATGTAAAGAAACTGTTATTAAATTGTAATATTATCTCACAATACAGTTTTTACTGTATTTTTGTTTCCTGTTAAAGGAATAGTTAACCCAAAAATTAAAGATTTGTCATTATTTATTCACCATCATGTCGTTCCAAACCTGCATAGGTTTATTTCTTATTTCAAAAACAAAAGAAGATATTTTGAAGAATTTTGAAGAAGCAAACAGTTGCTGGTCTCCACTGACTTCCATAGTAGGGACATCAACCATTTGAATACCAGCATTCTTCAAAATATCCTCTTTTATGTTAAACATAAGAAAGAACCTCATACCAGTTTGGAACAACATGAGGGTGAGTAAATGATGACAACATTTTAATTTTAGGTTGAACTATTTCTTCAAATGTGCAGTTGATGAACAGTACCTTGTGTTTGATGGAGCAGTTATAGCTCCCTGGAAAAGCCAGATTCCAAGAACGGCAAACACATAGTACACCACCTGCATCAAAGTACAAATGAAGAGTTACAAGTGAAATGTACAAGTGAAGAGACCAACCTATTCACCAATGATAAAACTGCAAGTAAAACTAGTCTCTTCACTTACCAATAGAATGCCAGCAAATGCCCGTAAGTTCTTCACCAGGTCCACAAGAGTGCTTGCCACCACAGCCATCAACTAAAGCGTGCACAAAAAAAAATCAAGACTTTTAAGCATTTATTAGTATACTCGTTACAGTATGACCAACTGTGAAAAAACACCGACTCCTGTGACTTTTTCCAAATATGTAGAGAATAATGTATAGTCAGGACCAAAAATGGTTTGAACAAAAGCAAACCAATATCTCTCCATCTGTCTGATGTTTCAAGCATTGAGTCCAGATCAAAATCCCCCTTAAATGACATAAACAGAGCTAAAATTGAGTTGTTTGAAAAAGAGAGGCCAAATTTCCTGTTCACTGCAAAATATGCTTTTCTTACTTAGATTTTTTTGTCTTGTTTCCAGCCAAAATATCTAAAAATTCTTAAATCAAGAAGGATTTTCTAGACAAGTAAAGATATTTTCTTGCTTTCAGAAAAAACAAGTCAAAATTAAGTGAGTTTTTGTTTAAAACAAGCTAAATAATCTGCCAATGGGGTAAGCAAAAAAATCTTAGCTCAAACTGAAAACAAGATTATTTTTCTTACTCCACTGGCAGATTAGTTTGCTTGCTTCAAGCAAAAAACGCAGTTAATTTTGACTTTTAATAAATAAAAAATCCTTTTTGATTCAAGAATTTTTAGATGTTGGTAGGATGTTGGTTGGAAACAAGACAAATTTTTTTGCAGTGTACGAACATCATTAATAGCTAGGAAGCAGATCTTTATAGTTATATTGCCTAAAGGCTGTGCAACCATATTGTAAATATAAGGTGCCGACATTTTCCAAGACATTTATGTTTGTTTGGTGGGTAATAAGTAAAAAAAAAAATTACGTTATTTTAGTGCAATGCAAACTTTTTAATTTTAATGCTGAGAAAAAATGCAATGTAGTATCATTGCACCTTGTGTGTATTTAGAACCAAGGATATTAAAGGATTAGTTCACTTCCATAACAAAAATTTACAAATAATATTCTCACCCCCATGTCATCCAAGATGTTCATGTCTTTCTTTCTTCAGTCATAAAGAAATTATGTTTCTTGAGGAAAACATTGCAGCTTCAAAGGGCTCTAAACAATCCCAGCTGAGGAAGAAGGGTCTTATCTAGCGAAACTTTTTTTTTTTTTATAACAATGTATATAGTTTTATAGGTTCAAGACAGTTAGGGTATGTCACAAAACTCCCATCATATTTTCTTGGTCAACTTCAAGATTGTTCTACATCGCTGTTTTACCTTTTTTGTTAAGGGTGTTTGATGTTCTTTGCATGTTCACTTTGCAAACACTGGGTCAGTACTTCTGCAGCGATGTAGGGTGATTTGAAATGATTGTTGAAGTTGAGGGAGAAAATGAGACAGGATTTTTCCAACATAGCCTAACTGTCTTAAACAGGAAAAAACAGGGTTCAGGCAGAGCAAGACAAGATGAAAGTTTGAGGTTAAAAAGTATATAAATTGCAATTTAAAAAAAAAATCCTTGGCTAGGATCGTTTACAACCACATTTGAGATCGTTTGAAGTTGTATTTAAACTGCATTTTGGAAGTTCAAACTCGGGGCACCATAGAAGTCCACTATATGGAGAAAATTCCTGAAATGTTTTCCTCAAAAAAACAATTTCTTTATGACTGAAGAAACAAAGACATGAACATCTTGGATGACAAGGGGGTGAGTAAATGATCTGTTTTTGTTCTGGAAGTGAACTAATCCTTTAATGTAAGGAGCCCGTCACCAACCTTGATTTCTGGAATTATCCTGAGGAAACGGAAAACAATTAACATGTTGACCAGTCGCACCATCTCCCACAAAGCCATCACTTGTTGTGGAATTGGATCCCTGTTAAGATAAAGCATGTAAAGCAGATGAGATTAAAGCATTTGGACAAGACATCAGGAGATTTGTTCATCAAATTGAGCTTATGATTGTAAACTCAAAAAAAAAAAAAAAAACACTCACACGTCCTTATAAGGAATCCTGTATGTGGTGAATATGGCAATCTGAACTGCCTGTTGAGAATAAAAGAAAAACACAATGTGTCTCCAGACATTGCCTTCACCACCTAAACAGCTATGCATGCCACATAATTTCTAATGATGAATTTTAAACAGCATTATATCACAAAAATACATAGGAAATGTGTTACCAGAAGAAGAACAGTGAGGAATCCATCAAAAATGTTATTTCTGTAAGACAGGTATCCTTTCCAACCAAAAGCCACTATTTTTAGTAACATCTCTATTAAATAGTACAGGATGAAAATACAGTTGAGGATCTAAAAGACAGAAAATATATTTTCATTAATATTTGCACTCAAAATTCAGAACACATATGTGACCCTGGACCACAAAACCAGTCTTAAGTCGCTGGGGTATATTTGTAGCAATAGCCAAAAATACATTGTATGGGTCAAAATTATTGTTTTTTCTTTTATGCCAAAAATCATTAGGAAATTAAGTAAAAATCATGTTCCATGAAGATTTTTTGTCAAATTCCTACTGTAAATATATCAAAATGTAATTTTTGATTAGTAATATGCATTGTTAAGAACTTAATTTGGACAACTTTAAAGGTGATTTTCTCAATATTCTGATTTTTTTGCACCCTCAGATTCCAGATTTCCAAATAGATGTATCTCGGCCAAATATTGTCCTATTCTAACAAACCATATATCAATAGAAAGCTTATCTATTGAGCTTTCATATGATGTATACATCTCAGTTTTGTAAAATTTAACCTTATGACTGGTTTTGTGGTCCAGGGTCACATATATCAACTATTGCTGAAAAAAATTTTTTTGATTAAAAGCATTTTTTTATCCAAATTAATTAAATAAAAAAAATAAAAAACATCCACTAATATTTCTATATGAAATGATGTTATTATTACAGTGAGATAAATTGTTTTCAATGCATGCATTAGACGGTCACCTCCATATAGAAGTAATTTTTCTCTGAGGTAGGTTTCTCTGAATTCAGAACCAAGACAGTCTGTAGAAAAACAATAGCAGATATCAGAGATGAACTTTAAGATTTAAAGAGTTAAAACAATTTCTCAGTTAGTTTGTGTTTTTTTGCACATGCTATCCACAAGATGGCACCATTTGTGCTCTACACAGACTTTGCAATCTATTTTTGTGAACTTATGATTATAATAACTTGTTTGTGTAAGAGTTAAGTGTTACACTTAATTGCTTAATATTAAAACCAACAATTTAAATTCAATTCCATTTAATTTGTCATATCTCAAGAGCCTCTTGCAGATTCATCATGAACCACTAGGTGGTGAACAACCAATTTGGAAAAACCCTGTTAATCTACTGAATTCTGGAAATGTATGTTCATTTCATCCAGAATTCATCATGTTCATTTTCCGAATGTACACTGCTCTTTATGTAAGGTGATGTAAATGATAATCAAATCAAGTAAAAGAAAATAGTTTCTTACACAGATACAGATGACATTTGCCAAAGCGACAATGTTCCCCAGCACAGTAATATAATAGTGACTGTAGACATACTGGATTTGCTGTAGAACACGAGAACTATATTCTGGTTTTGGTGGATGCTGCAGGGAAAAGACAAAAATAGAACTGTTCGTATGTCTGTTGACACCACAATTAAATCAAGAGTGTTGTTTAATTTAAATCTGATGAAGTAAAATCAACATGAAATTTAAAGAAACTCTGCTGCAGGTATAGTTTAATATTACGCTCACTTAACTGTATTCATTTATTAACAAAATGAAGCAAACTTTAAATGGTTATCTATTCTTGCCTGTTTTGCTGTTGTATTAGACTGATTAAGTTCCTCATTTTGTGACTGCATTGAGTTTCTGTGAATTGCCACACAGCTAATTCTCTTTGTGTCATTCTGATTCAAATTCTAACTCATAAAATGCAAGGGAACCAATTCTCAGTGATTCTAATAATAATTTATCTGACTTGTTCAAATTGTTATAAAAGGAGACTTCCTCAATTCAGACAGTGAAGTAAACTGATCCTCAAATGTAGATGATCAAACCTCTTTCATAAAATCCTTATCCAGTTCATTAAAGAGCCTCTGGAAGGCCTCGCCATTAATGAAGCCGTCTGGGAACTGCTGAGCAGCCTGGTGGAAACAAAAAACAGGTAAAACAAACATTCATGCCACACACTATTTACTTTAAGAAACTATTCCGCAGACTGTATTGACCTTAATGATAGCTTGTCTGCAGTAAGACTTCATGTGGACTCTATTCATGACCTGCAGAAACATGCTCACCGCCACTCGCTCCCTGAGCAGCAAGAGGAAAAGTCATGTGACAAGGCATAAAACACCAGAGAGCGAATGTTTGCTACGGTGCCTTGCGAAAGTATTCATGCCCCTTCATTTTTTTCACATTTAATGTTGCTGCCTTATGTTAAATTGCTTTGAATTACTATTTTTTTTTTCACATCGATCTACACTCCATACACCATCATGACAAAGCAATAGCAGAATTGTCACAACTTTATCATCTTATTAAAAAGAAAAAACTGAAATAAGTACATTGCATAAGTATTCATACCCTTAACTCAGTACTTAGCTGAAGCACCTTTACAGCCACAAGTCTTTTTGGGTATGATGCAACAAGATTTGCACATGAGCATTTGGCAATTATCTGCCATTCTTCTCCTCACCTTTTAACCTCTCAAGCTTTGTCAGCTTGGATAGGGGCTGGCAGACATTTTCACGCTTCTCTAGAAATATTTTATTGGTTTAATCCCAGGCTCTGGCTGGGTCACTCAAGGACACAGAGTTGTCTATAAGCCACTCTTGCTGTGTGCTTAGGGTCATTGTATTGATAGAAAGTGAACCTTCTGCCCAGTCTGAGGTTCTGAATGCTCTGGATTCCTTCTACACAAGTCCCACAGCATGATGCTGCTACCAGCACACTTTACTTTTAGGATGGTACTCTTCAGATGATGAGCAGTGTCTGCTTTCCTTCAAACACAATGCTTGAAGTTGAGGTTTATTAGACCATAGAATCTTATTTCTCACAGTCTGCGGGTCCTTTTGGTGCTTTTTTGCAAATGCCAAGTGTGTTTTCATGTCTTTTCAGTGAGGAGAGGATTGAGTCTTGCCACACCACCATAAAGCCCAAATTGGTGGAGTGTTGCAGTGATGTTTGTCCCTCTATAGATTTCTCTTATCTCCACATTTTATCATAGAACTCAAACAATACCGACCATCAGGTTCTTGGTCATCACTCTAGCCAAAGCCCCTCTCCATCAATTGCTCATTTTGGCCAGAAGGGCAGCTCTCTGTGCAATCCTGTTTCTGAGCTCTACAGGCAGTTTTTTTGGTTTTTGCTCTGATATGCATTTTCAGCTATTAGACCTCTTATTAAGATGTGTGTGCCTTTCTAAATCATACCACTTTAACTGAATTTTAACTGAATTCACTTGAAGTGTAGTAACATCTACAAGCAATATGATTGCTCTAAATTTCCAGCTGTTCCAGATTTGAATACTTATGCAATGGAATAATTTAAGTTTTTAATTTTTAATAAATTTGAAAAGATGTTAAAAAACCTGCTTTTTGCTTTGCCATTATGGTGAATGCAGTGTGGATTAATGTGGGGGAAAAAGCAATTTAAAGCAGTTTAACATAGCAGCAACATAGCAAAACATGACAAAAATGAAGGAGTATGAATACTTTCGCAAGGCACTGTATACGGAAGAAAGACTAAAATGCTGGAGAGGAATTAATCTTACACATGTCCTTCAGACTGAGTGCTGGTGTGACCTCGGCCTGGACAGCATAGCACCTCGAAAGCAGCCCGAATACCCAGACGCCTCCTGATTATAGACGTCTGAACTGACATCTGAACACACAGACAATAACATCAATAATTAAAGGAACAATTTAGCTAAAATAATGTACTGATGCTTATTTTGTCTCAAACATGTATGAATGACTTCACAAAACACAAAAGGAATTTTTGAAGAATGTTCAGGCCACTCTTTTCCATGCAATAAAAATCTTAAAAAGTCTTGAAAAACAGAGTCATACGGAAATTCATACGTTTATTATTGTGCTTTTTTTGGCGCTTGATGGACCCTACTTAGTTTTGTTGTATGGAAAAGAGGAGCATGGAAATTATAAAATACATTCTGTGCTCCATGGGGAAAAAAAGAAAAAAAAACAACAACACTCATATGAGTTTAAATAGTAACAGAATATAGATTGCTGAACTATTCCTTTAACAATCAAGCAAATTCTTTAAACAATGTCTAATGTAAGTACATCACTCACCAGTAAATATCCCCTGAACTGGTTATAAATAATAGCCGTCATTAGATTCATTAACAAATACGTTCCTGACAAGGAAAAAAGAAAGAAAAAGATCAGTGTTTAATGCAGGTGGAGAGTTATGAATGCAAGTAATATTAACTGCATTATATATAATACTACCACTCAAAAGTCTGAAATAATTAAGACTTTTTTTAATCTCTTATGCTCACCAAAGCTGCATTTGCATTTTCTCTTTTAATATGTGACCCTGGACCACAAAACCAGTCATAAGGTTAAATTTGACAAAACTGAGATTTATACAGCATATGAAAGCTCAATAAATAAGCTTTCTATTGATGTATGGTTTGTTAGGATAGGACAATATTTGACTGAGATACATCTATTTGAAATCAGAAATCTGAGGATGCAAAAAAAATCAAAAAGACTGAGAAAATCACCTTTAAAGTTGTCCAAATTAGGTTCTTAACAATGCATATTACAAATCAAAAATTACATTTTGATATGTTTACAGTAGGAATATTACAAAAAATCTTCATGGAACATGAACTTTACTTAATTTCTTAATGATTTTTGGCATAAAAGAAAAATCAAAAAATTTGACCCATGCAATGTATTTTTGGCTATTGCTACAAATATACCCCAGCGACTTAAGACTGGTTTTGTGGTCCAGGGTCACATATATTCTAAAATGCAACTTATTCCTGTGAAGGAAAAGCTTAGTTTTCTTCAGCCATTACTCCAGTCACATGATCTTTCCGAACTAATCATAAGAGACTTCTTTAAGAAATATTACAAAATCTTACATTATTCCAAACTTTTGAACAGCAGCATATATGCAACTGATCTGAATGCCATGAAAACTTACCAAACACACTAAAGAGTATAAAAAATATAGAATAGCCACGGTTCAGAGAGTATGCTGGAATCATGACTGTTGAGAGAGGAAGACATGTTGTGGTGAACACGGGTTACAAGAAAGGTAGGTAGGAAATTTAGGCAGTTTCACACTTAAAACTAATACAGATACCTGTGAAAGTTTAACAGAACTTTGTGACAGGTCACAAGACATCACGACATGTGGTTAAAGCCAATGACTCATACCCTCCACTGTAATGAGCCAGAGATGACTGAGAATTCGACACAGCAATGCCAAAATGTCATCTGTGTCACCGACCATCTAAGAGTCATTCAGTGATTTGCACCTCCTGAGAGACTTTAACAACATTTACAGCCAGACGTACCGTCAGGGTTATTGGCTGTCGTTAGCAGCACTAGCAGAGAAGACAGGGCCTTTGGCAGGTTTTTGAAGTAGGTTTCCCATTCTCCATTCTTCTTAGGGTCCTACAGAAACACATCTATTCAGTCAACTGTAGCAACTCACTTTCCCTGCTAAATAATTCAATGTAAATTTAAAGGTTGGATGGTGTGTGTCCCTTTACCAGCCAGATGGCAATCACAGATTGCACATTTAATACATTACTCAAGTTTTCTGCAGGTTTTATGAGGTAAACATAAGACAATTTAGGACCTTTGTAAGGCCAAGACTAGGACCAAGAAAATGTAAGGAATAAATTGAAGAGAACACAAAAAAGTTAATAAAAACACTTCAGTATTGATGTGAGTGAATAATATCAGTTTGATTTGAACAAGAACAGAAACTCAACAAGTTTTTATACCCAATTGACAAATATGTTTCCTGTTTCCTGTTTTAAGCATAAACTCACTTAATTTGGTTACATTTTCTCAAGTTAATCTAAACATCCTTAAATCTTGATTTAGATATTTGTACTGTAAAACAAAAAATACAGAGGAAGATATTAATAGCAAATGCATCTGAAAAAAAAATGCATGCATTATTTATGGATTCGGCTTTAAGACTTTCTGATTTAAACTCTAAAAACCTTTCGTCACCTTAGAATTATAAGGTTCTATCTGACATTTTTGGAACGGACATCTATGGAACGCAAAAACTTTGAAGCTCAGAATCTCAGAAGTTCTCGGAATGCAGATAGAACCTTATAATTCTAAGGCGCTTTAGGCACCCACACACTCTGAATACTAAATGTTCACATTTTCTGTAAGTGGTGCCATGCCTGCGGAAAGACTTCTGCTATGTGTTGTAGATGGATGCTATGTGGTTTCTGAGGTATTCAGCATGTGTTCTACTAGGGTGATTTACATGGTTGCTCTGTGGCCACTTCCTGCCCCATGTCAAAAGATCCCACATCCAAGCCTTTATAATTTGATCTCTAAATATAGTTTAGGTTTCTCCATCAACATAAATCTTTGCATTGTTACCGTGCTACTCCGCTTGTGACGGTCAGTAGTCACAAACATAGGATGCAATGAGAAACTTCATCACATTACATTATCAAGCTTCGGAGAAACACAAAAACAAAGTACAGGTAGCCTCTGTGTGTTGTTTAATATATAAAAGATAAAGCACAATCATCTGGTTACTGTTGCATAATAAACTTGATCGGGGTGATCTTGTAAAACCATGAAGGGGTTTATTTAGCTAAATTATAATGACCGTGTGACTATATCAGGTTATTATATCTTTACTCATCAAATTAATACACACCTTGACATTAAATTGGAAGTGAAGCAGTCAGTCAAGTTTACATTATTTAGTAAACTGATTTCCACGTTAATAAAAAGATATATAAAAATGTAACCATTTTAATGAAAAAAGGATATTTTGTTATAGCTTTTGGAGCAAGGGCATCGCCATCATGCAATACCATTTGTTGTGGGTGGAAGAAGTCGTGAATCCGCTGATTTGGGGTGAAGAGCAGGTCAGAAACAATATGTGTTTATGTGGATACTAGTCAAGACAGCGATAATTTTGTTTGCATTGGCTGAAGAAGACATAAAAGAGAAGTTCATTTGGTACTTGTGTGCTATCCAAGCTGCAGCTTTTTGTGTGCGTGTGAGTACTGCACTAAAATCTCTTTCATGCTGTCTTGCGCTTGAATGGCTTGAAAGACTTTAATGTTTAAACCGGCGAGGCTTAAAACATGCGAAAATTATAAACTTTATTGAGGAAGCAGCACTAGCCTGATCGTTCAGATATGTGATTACATTTAGCTAATCACAGGTGAGCATAAAATATGTTACATACAGGGCTGTTTTATCCTAATGGGCAACATGGGCTGCAGCCCAGGACTCCGAACACTAGAGGGCCCCCGATACAATTCTCTTTTGTGATAATACACCAAAGAAGGGTTCCGTATGAAAGTTATACGGAATGCAGCTTATCCCTTATTTGCAGGCATACACCGTATGACCACCTAGAACAGGGGTCGGTAACCTACGGCGTCTATGCCAGCGGTGGCACGCAGAGGGATAATCGCTGACACGCCAGCAATATGAAAAAATGCATACTGATGTACAATTTTGGGGTAATAACTTCTCATAGAAACAGCCAGTTAGGAGCTATAAATACTATTAAATTGTGAGAATTAACTTGCACTATGGATGCGCACGTCAATGTCAAAATGGCTGAGATGGCCAATGAAATCAAAGTGGGTGGGATCAAAACTTTGTGATGTTTGATGTTGGATATATATTTTTTTTTAAGAGAAAATCACAGGGTTCCCACACCTTAGTTAACTCCGGTACCCTCAAATTCAAGGGCTAAATGTGGGGACACATTTCAAGCTAGAGCAAGGTTACATTGTGTTACCTTTTAAGATACATTGTTACAGTTTTCATGTGTCAAACACAACTATGCATTTATTTTTGGCCATATGACAGAGATCTGATATTCTTTTTGTCAAAGTACCTTACGCAGGAAACACTTAACGCAATGCGTAAATTCGCAAATGTGTGTAACGAGCGTAAATCAAGCAAGCTAATATACACAGGCCGGAGGGAATAATAGGGATTTTTTTTTCCATGAAACTTCTTGTACAACATATATTGCAGCACTTTTAAGTATTTCAACCAGTGGGAACTCAGAAATCAGTTTACTTGACTGACTGCTTCACTTACATTTTAAATAATAATATGAGTTGAAATTATTTCAGCTGATCTGCTCGTAATTTTTAATCATTCTAAAAATAAATAAATAAATAAATAAACTTTAAAAACATTTTACAACTTTAAAGTTTCTCCTCCATAAGCTGCACTGAGGTATCTTTCATGTCTAAAGCACAAATTCTAGTGTTGAATTATGTGTCAAAATGAAATACTTGGGGACAGGGGTTTGTTAAATCAAAAAGTGGGCCCATATAGGTATTGATAGAAATTAAATAATAAGGGTGTGATAAAGTCTTACATCTGATTTGGCAAAGATCAGCATTCCAATCATTGTGAATAAGCAGAGATGTAACGCCAGAAGCAGGATAACACTAAAACAGAAAGAGAGAAAAACAAAGAGAACACTTCTGGTCAATGTTCATAGTCATCATTTTTAAATGATCATATTAGAATGGAACTGCGAACTGAGAAGTGAAAGTAAGGAATTAAATGCAGTCTGTTTTGGGAAAACCCCTTTTTACAGAGATTGTTATTACCTTGCTATTTCTGGAAGAGTCCTCTTGATACATTTTAGAGTTTTCTTCATGAGGGAGGAGTTTTGCAACAGGAAAAATGGGCGAATTAGTCTCCTGACTCTTAAACTCTGTGGGACAGAATGACAAGGCAACATTACAATCAAAAGACCTGGTGCTGACAGCTACCTGAGGCATGCTCAGGCTTTACTTACTTAAGAATATGAAGGAATAGATCATCCCAAAATTTAATTTCCCCCATATCATATTTGATTTGAAGAATTTGAGTGACAATGGAGGGAAGAATTCAAAATACAACTTAAATTTTGGTCTGTCCTTTAAATGAGGGTTTATGGGGAGTTTTCTTGGCTTAACTATGTCTTTAACTTTATGGAGGACAATAAGTGCTGCTTAAAAATAAAATAATGAAATCAATTATTAATATATTGGATCAAAAATAAAAATGTGATCAACCACACATCAAATTTACAAATAGACATTTAAAATTCTATTTAATCATGTTTAAACATGTAGTTAAATATCCTTTTTATGCATTATAAGAATATTTTATTTAGACAGTAGAGTTGGTCATATCTTTGAAATTTAATTCATGAAACTACATAAAGAGGTATATTTATGTCATATGAGTGTGGTTTATTGATGTATTACTTTATTGTCACATTTAATTTAAAAGTGTTTCAATCTTAATTTTAATTTAATAATACCTGCCATTTCTTGGTAATTATTTGTGAAATTTACTAGCAAATTCTGAGTGAAAACTGTTTCAACACCAATTTTATTTTTTCAGTGCAGGAATATGTCAAAGTGTAAATATTGTTATATGATATACACCTCACCTCATTGCAATCCATGCTAACACTCAACATCCAATCAATAACTGATGCTGCAATCACGACTATATAACCGATCAGCCATTTGTTCATACGAAACTCTTCCCATCCTATCAGATAAGTCTGCAAAACAAACAATATATCCAACATGTTCCTTAATATAATTTTAAGCAACATTACAAAACAAATGGTAACAGTTAAAGTAAACGGTCAGTTTAACTGTTTAAGGGATAGTTCACCAAAAATCAAAAAGAGCTGCATGGACATTGTATACCACACAAGAAAGAAAGCCATACGGGCTTGAATGGTGAATAAGGGGAAAAGTTGTGTTTTTGGATAAACTATCCATTTAATGCTATGCCAATAGTAAAGTAAATTTATTTCCGGATTTCTACCTTCACAGTAACGTCTAGGATGAAAATACAAAGGCAGACGATCTCAATCCCTTCCGTCAGTCCACAGGGTGGCTCCCAGGGCTTGGGTTTGAAACGAATGTCCGAGGTGTAGGTTAGAGAGGAGGGTGTCTCAATGAAGGCCAGAGCCAGTACAACAGCAATAGTGAACCCTAGACCCCTTCAAGACAGAGAGAGAGAGTGTGAAATTGATACTGACAGAGAGAAAAATAAGCAAATATATACATAAGTCAAAGAGTACAGGTCAAAATAATTGCAGAAATGTTACTAATGTCACTGCAAACAAAATAGCAATGTTCATTTTAGCATCCCTACATCTTAACATGAGATCAGTGTCTTGTCATGACCATGTAAAGTCAGTAAACATAGTAACTTATGCAGGATAAACACAAACAAAAGGGTTTTAAATTAACCTTTTCAATCACTAGGTAAATTAAGTTATTGGCCATTTAGAATTTCAAAACTAGAATGTTTTACATAAAATGGGTTATCAAAATCACAATAAATAAGTAAATTCTCTGTGACAGCACTTAATTTCCAAACATCGCTTATAATGTTTAATGTTAAACAAATTTAAGATCAGCGGACAGACTGTCTGTTAATTGTTATCATACCATGATAACAAAATTATACCCCAGCATTTAATTTAACTAATGTAAAAGTCTCATGCCCTTCGTATAAGCATATTGATGAGAAGATTTTTAAATTAAACCAATACAGCGCATTGCAATAAACACGCTAAAGGGCGCTTTGACATCTGTATAATGGCACGCAAAAGTCTTGGACAATTGAGAACAGGTTAAAAAAAGTGGCCTCTTGTCTACAAGAGCTGAGGAAGACAGTAAACTGGTCACACAAAGGGCTGATGGAAAGAAAAAGGGTGCTCTAATATATTTCCCTATGTGAAGACTTGCAAAAACAACGAAAAACCGGGGTTCAAGCGCATTATAGGAGAAGTCCACTTCCAGAACAAAAATTTACAGATAATTTAGTCACCCCCTTGTCATCCAAGACTTTTGTGACTTTCTTTGATCAGTCGATAAGGAATTATGTTTCTTGAAGAAAAAAATTCAGCAATTATCTCTATATAATGGATGTCAATGGTGCCCCCAAGTTTGAACGTCCAAAATACAGTTTAAATGCAGCTTCAAATGGCTCTAAATGATCCAAGCCCAGGAAGAAGGGTCTTATCTAGCAAAACAATCTGTCATTTTCGAAACAAATTGACAATTTATATACTTTTTTAACCTCAAATCTTGTCTAAGTCTGTCTAAGTCTGTGTGATCTAATTTTCTTCCCCAACTTCAAAATCGTTCTAAATCGCTGCAGAAGTACAGACCCAGTGTTTACAATGTAAACAAACAAAGTAGATCAAATGCCCTTTACAAAAAAAAAACGAAAAAAAAAAAAAACACAACGGTAAAACAGGAATGTAGGACGATTTTGACGTTGAAGAAAACCAGAAGGGAGTTTTTCGACATACCCTAACTGTATTGACCGTATTAAACCAGGTAAAACGCACAGAGACTTAGACAAGATGAGTGTTTGAGGTTAAAAAGTATATAAATTGTCAATTTGTTTTGGAAATGACAGATCGTTTTGCTAGATAAGACCCTTCTTCGTCTGCATTCATGCATTTTGGAAGTTCAAACTTGGAGGCACCACTGAAATCCACTATAAGGAGATAATTCCTGAAACGTTTTCCTCAAGAAACAAACATTTCTTATCGAATGAAGAAAGAAATCCTGAACACATGAACATCTTGGATGACAAGGGGGTGAGTAAATTTTTGTTCTGGAAGTGGATATTGCTTGGGCAATTAAACACATATGAAAAAATACATTAATTAGCAAGCTTGTAACCACCTAAATCAATTATTTAAAAAGCATTTTGGCAAATCCAGGTCATTTACCATTGAAATATTGTTTTTCAGACCTTTGAAGCCGTAAGTCAAACAGGCCCACCGAGTTTAGTTTCGATCGACCCAACGTTAGCAATGTCTAATAAGTGCTCAAACTTCATCGGCGTATGGCGGCCATGTTTTTTGAGATTTAGACTTTTCCTTATAGACATTTGTGGCATTTTGGACCAAGACTGTACACAGAGATTTTCATGTCGATAGGACAAATTGTGTAAGTATAGCAATTTTCAGGAGTTATAGGCATTTTGGCCCTTCCCCTTTCAAACGTTTTGGCATCGCTTTCCCACGGTGAGTCGAAAGTTCGAATTTTTTTGATAATTATTGACATTCCCTCTCCGGAGAAACTTTCTGCACTAGTTTGATTCCAATCGGGTGAAAAACCTAAGACAAGTTTTGTCCAACGTGAGCCAATTATTCCAGTGGTTTAAGGGTTATGAGTGATTTCGGACTTTTGATCGCTGTAGCACCCCCATCAGACTGATTGGGGTGAACCTTGGTGATGTTGGCAGCGGTGTGAGTTCTACATTCCCTCCAAGTTTCAAGTCTCGATGACTTACGGTTTGGTCTGCATGATCAGTTTTATGTAGAGATTGCTGATCCGTGACCCTTCTAACAATTACAATACGGTTTCAGCGCTACACACTTGAACCCCTAAAAAAACATACTTATTACTGAAAAATGCACAATAAATCTTTCAGACTAGGGTGAAATCAGTATGTATATCTATTTCTCCCAAATTGTTGTTAATGTATTTCAATGGGAAACTATGTGAGTGGCTCACTTTGTCACAGCAGGATGTTTGTCTTGTCCAATGTGCGACTCTGTTATGTTGAATGGGAAGGGCTTTGATAGCGATGATATGGAAAATGATAGATTAATAAATCACATCCCCCCAAACTGGCTAGTGAATTTATATGTTACCCAGCATGGGTAATTTTCACCCACATTTGGCAGGTTTTAATTTCTAACTTTGCAAGGGTACCAGAAATGGACATGATGTAACTCTAAGTACTGGTAATGCATAATTAGTCTAGCAGTCCTTCTGCCTAGAACATTAATTACACCACAAAAGGATGACATGGACAATTTAACTTTTTTGTACAGAAAAAAAAATAGAAGCACTTTGACAAAAATACAAGGGATAATTCTGCTTTTTATTATTATTGCT
>NC_133363.1:10730005-10785018 GCF_049309525.1 Garra rufa | reverse complement strand
AAATCGCCTAGAGATGCTAGCCGTGTTCCACGCCCTGAAGTGTTTCCTTCCAAAAGGTATCCGCTCACGCCCCTTATATAAGCTGGCGTACCGGATTCTCCTATGGTCTTAAGGAAAGACTTCTCTCCCTGAGAGCAGTCCAGTATCTCTGGACGTGGGAGCAGACGTCCTGCCAGGCAGGGGCTGAGGCCCGGGGAATGGATGCTTCACCCAGAGGTGGTGAAGCAGATCTGGAGAACATTTGGCCAGGCACAGGTGGACCTGTTTGCGACTCAAGAGACATCGCACTGTCCCCTCTGGTACTCTCTAGTTCCTCCAGCTCCACTGGGGCTGGATGCCATGGCACAGACGTGGCCGAGGCTGCGTCTGTACGCCTTTCCCCTGATCGCTCTGCTCCCGGGAGTTCTGGAACGGGTCCGTCGGTTTCAAGTGCGGCTGCTACTAGTAGCCCCGTACTGGCCGGCACGAGTATGGTTCTCGGACCTGGTATCTCTCCTAGACGGCTCTCCGTGGGAGATTCCCGTCAGGAGGGACCTCCTGTCTCAGGCTGGGGGCGCAATATGCCACCCCCACCC
Source organism: Garra rufa (assembly GCF_049309525.1). NCBI lineage: Eukaryota > Metazoa > Chordata > Actinopteri > Cypriniformes > Cyprinidae > Garra > Garra rufa. Next base: position 10,784,443 of record NC_133363.1, on the reverse strand, counting down.
AGAGAAGTGGAGGTTATGGGTGTGGCCCCTGAGGGGGCACAACTCATAGGAGCGAGTCTCTCAACCGAGGTTGCTGAGACCTTTCTCCAATCCAGAGCTCCCTCTACGAGGAAACTGTATGGCCTTAAGTGGAACTTATTCACGAGATGGTGCCGCGAGCACCACCTGGACCCAGTCAACTGCCCGGTCGGTACAGTTCTGGAGTTCCTATAGTCTCGCCTTTCCGCAGGGCTAGCTCACTCCACCCTGAGGGTTACGTGGCGGCTACAAACGCCTTCCACGCCCCTCTAGGTGGCCTCTCAGTGGGCAAGTAGCCCCTGGTCACACGTTTCCTCCACGGTCGGGAGATCGAGGCTTCATCAGGAAGTAATGAAGCATGGAGACTCAGAAGTTGGGACCTCTGGCGACTCGATAGATATCGCAAGGTTCTCTCTGGTTCTCCTTAGTGCCTCCAGGTCCGCCCGGACTGGACGCCATAGCACAGACGTGGCTGAGGCTGCGTCTGTACACATTCTCCCGATCACTGTGCACCCTGGAGTTCTGGAAAGAGCATGCCGGCATCGTCACAGCTAGTCCAACCATGCCTTGGACCTTCCCTCTCAAGCTGGGGGCGCGGCCTGCTACCCCCACATGGAGAGGTGAAAAGTTATGAGTATGGCCCCTGGGGGGGCGCAACTCATAGACTCGGGTCTCTCAACTGAGGTTGTTGAGACCCTGCTCCTATCCAGAGCTCCCTTCACGAGGAAACCTTAAGTGGAACCTGTTTGCTTCATGGTGTCACGAACACCATCTAGACCAAGTTACTGCCCGTTGGTACAGTACTGAGTCCTCGCAAACCCACAAAACCAGCTCACTCCATCCTGAGGGTGTTCGTGGCGGCTTATTGGCCTACCACGCCCCTCGTGGTGGCTCGTCGGTATGGTTTCCTCGGTGGTGCACTCAGGTTGAGACCCTGAGGGGTCTCAAGCCTCTATTACCTCCATTCTTGGAGTGCGACCAATGGGAAGTATATTTGTCCAGTATGCGCACTGGGCACATACGGCCACAAAGAAAGCATGTGGCACGTTCAGAGCTATCAGTAGATGGATCACAGATGCCATTCCTACTACTTCCAAGTCCTCTGGTCTCCCAGCTCCATGGGGAGCCAAGACTTACTCCTTCTGAGGCTGCCGGCCTCCAAAAGCTCTGACAGCAGGTGTCCCCCTCCAGGACATCTGCAATGCTGCGGGTTGGTCCTCGCCCCTGACAATTGGTCCTCGCCCCTGACATCCGTCAGGTACTATGAGCTTGACCTCAGAGCCGCTCCAGGCTCGGCTGTACTCTCGGCCTAGTGCGCTAGGCCTAGAGGGTTAGCCACCTCCCTAGCCAGGAGGAGACTTCTCAAGGCGCATTCTTTCTGCGGAAAGAAGAGAAGTCGTTTTCGCCACGACGCTCCTCGTGTGCCCGAGGGCCGAGGAGTGTCCCTGCATCCTCGCGAGCCTGAGGGCCGAGGAGCAGACCTAAAAGCCTCTTGTCCGTGTAATGCTAGACAAAGGCTCATACTCTCGCGTCCCGGTATGCTTACCAGGCCGAGCTTCCGGTCCCTCTTGTTCTGGTTACCCCCAGACAAAGGACTAAGACTCCTCGTGAGCCCGAGGGCCGAGGAGTACCTCTCGCACTGGCTGGCGAACCAGGCAGAGGTCACGGTTCTCGTGTGCCTGAGGGCCGAGAACTGCACAGCCCTCTTGTCCGCGGAATGCTAGACAATGGCTTAATTCTCCTCGTGTTCTGACGCAGGATGCTATCAGACCGAGTGTACTCCGGTCCCTCTGGTTTCTGGCTTTCCCCAGACCAAGGACTAAGACTCCTCGTCTGCCTTCACAGAAGGCCGAGGAGTGCCTCATGCACTGGCTGGCTACCAGGCGGAGGCACCTACTGTCTTCCCCGTGAGCCCGAGGGCCGGGGATTGCAGTGCCCTCTTGTCCGCGTAATGCTAGACAATGGCTTATTCCCTCGCGTCCTGGCGGAGCTCCAGGCCGAGCCTTGGATCCCTCTTGTTCTGGCTGAACCCCCAGACAAAGGATCACCCTCTCCTCGTGTGCCCGAGGGCCGAGGAGCCTTGAGGTCAAGCTCACCGTCCTCGTGGGTCTGCGGACCGAGGACTTCCCACACCATCTGTCCGCCGAGTGCTAGACAGTGGTCATTCGGTCCCTCTTGTTCTGGCTAACTCCCAGACAAAGGACTAAGACTCTGCGTGTGCCTGAGGGCCGTGGAGTACCTCTCGTTCTGGCTGGCGACCAGACAGAGGAAGACCTCCATTCCTCGTGTGCCTGCGGGCCGAGGAGCACTCTTGGGGTCGAGTGCACTGTCCTCGTGGGTCTGCGGACCGAGGACTACCTAACACCATCTGTCCGCCGAGTGCTAGACAGTGGTCGTTGCAGTCCCTCTTGTTCTGGCCACTCCCAGACAAAGGACTAAGACTCCTCGTGTGCCCGAGGGCCGAGGAGCACCTCTCGCTCTGGTTGGAGACCAGACAGAGGTAGAACCCCATTCCCCGTGTGCCTGCGGGCCGGGGAGCACTCTTGAGGTCGAGTGCATTGTCCTCCTGGACCAAGGACTACCTACACCATCTGTCCGCCGAGTGCTAGACAGTGGTCATTCGGTCCCTCTTGTTCTGGCTAACCCCCAGACAAAGGACTAAGACTCTGCGTGTGCCTGAGGGCCGCGGAGTACCTCTCGTTCTGGCTGGCGACCAGACAGAGGAAGACTACCATTCCTCGTGTGCCCGAGGGCCGAGGACTACAGGGCCTTCTTGTCCGCGGAATGCTAGACAAGGGCTCTCTCTTTTTCCACCCTGGTTGAGCAGACACTCGCAGGGCTCGGAAATTATGGGGGCGTTGGTAGTCTCGTTCCCCATAGCGTTCCTGACGCGGCTCGAGTTCCCGGAAGGGAACGTCTCGGGTTACTATTGTAACCTTAGTTCCCTGAGGGAACGAGACGCCGCGTCTCGGACCATAATTCCCGCACCCTGCGGCGCTCGCTTCATTCCTAAAAGAGCTGCCGCCGGCTTCAAACGCACGCGTTTTATACTTCCCGGTCGATGACGTCACCGCGCCTGTGACGTCACTCCCGTCATTTCATTGGTTGTTATACACAGTTCAGAGTGCGGCCCGCCAATGGCGTTCCCCATAGCGTTCCTGACGCGGCGTCTCGTTCCCTCAGGGAACTAAGGTTACAATAGTAACCCGAGACGTTTTCACTTCACAAGGTACATGCAGTCAATCAAAGTACACCAGGTTTCAAAATACTAGCTATTGTTGATATTACAAAAACTGCATAGACTTTTATGTTTCAGTTTTACAGGTATTTGCATGCAAAACATGCTATCCACCATTTTTACACTAAATTTCTTGGTTGGGAACTGTCTGTTCACATGTACAGTAATGTTCACATTCAAAAGCATTCCAGTAAAAAGTAAATAAGTACAGGTACAATAGAAACACGGTATGATAGAACAGAAAAAGTTTTACAGTTTTGCTTACAGTAAACAAAATATCCATGAAACACACAAGAGCATTCTGAACAACAACAACAACAACAACAACAAAAAACAGCAAAAAGCCCAGATAAAAAAAGGGTGGGGTGTGTGTGGGGGGGGGGGGTCTAAAAAAAGCACAAAATTACTGTATCTAATCTCTGCGATCTTCAGGGTTAGGGCACATGTTTCCAAACAGGGTTGGGGCCATTCATGAATTGAATTGAGAATGAATGGTAAATTCCAATTCACTTCCTGGAATGGAATTGGATTTGGAATTGGAATGTCGGGAAACAGAATTGAAATCAAATAAATTCCACTAAATTCCACTTGAGTTGCTAAATAAAATAATTTGACTTGATTTGCTTAATAGTTTATAGTACATTAAATATTGTAAATCACATAAACAACAAACATATAAAAGAAATAGAAAGTACTGTATGTTTAGTATGTCAAGTATGATCATTTCACATGCCAAATTTCAGGAAATGATGATAATTCGATGCAATAAAAAGTGAATGAAATACATGAATGAACATGACTCATTTTTTTGTGAGTTGAGACATATATTATGTGGTAATCATATATTGAATGTATAGTACATCCAGAAACGTATCACCACTGTCATTCAATAATTAATTCATAATGTACAGTTCTCATTTTTATTTACTTGCATTTGATCAACTCTATTTCATACATTACTTGGTATTTGTAAAGCATCATAAATAAAGTTCAAATGTATGTCTCTAAATGCAATCACAAATAAATGCTCAGAAACAGCAATAAACAGAACTCAGTGGAATTTCCCTGAATTGAATTCCACTTCCTGTAATTCAAATTCAATTCCAACTCTGTTTCCTGTAATTGTTGTTGATTTCCAATTCCAATTCCATTTCCTTCTTTGAAATGGAGTTCATTCCTGAATTGACCCCAACCCTGTTTCCAAAACATCACTCCTAAAATTCCTCCTTTTACTGTATAAGTGTAAATGTAATAGAAAAAAATAACCCCTGCCTCTGAGTCTAAGCCAGACTGGAATCAGCTGTGGTTGGCCCAATTTACCCAACATAAATCAGCTGTGTGTCAATTATTCAGTTGTTTGTTTATTATCAGCTGAGATATATTTTTGATATTGATATTGTTTTTGAACTGATATCATTGCAGAAGCAGAGGTTTTTATACTGTATCTAAGATTTGGAATATTGTATTTGCTATTGTGGGATGTTGTGTGCTAACATTCGTAAATACTACAAAAACAATCCATAATTTTGTTGGGAGGTATAGCTTGTCTGTTAAGAAAATGGAAGCATTGTGGAAATGTGTTCACTGACTGCATATTGGGTGAAAACGACATGAAATTTGTGAATGGTATGGCCATAAAAGGCCGATGCTGTGCTAATTGTGTTTAGAGTTTTGAAAATGTGACAACTGATTGGACAAACGCTTGTTAGCGACTGAAAAAAACTGTATTGTAAATGAAATCATAGAAAAAAAACAAAATAATCCAAGGTTTTTATTTAGCATAGTGGCTAGATTAACAAATAACCAAACGCCACCCGACCTAAATATTCCTGCACAGTTGAATAGTAACGACTTTATGAATTTCTTTACTGATAAAATAGACAACATCAGAAATACAATAACAAATATAGATACTACAGCAACTGATACTTCAGCATTATTCATTACACCCAAAGAAAAACTGCAGTGCTTTACAACTATAGAACAGGAAGAATTAAATAAACTTATCGTCGCATCTAAACCAACAACATGCCTATTAGATCCTGTACCCACTAAATTACTAAAAGAGTTGTTACCTGTAGCAGAAGTACCGCTTCTTAATATTGTTAACTCATCGTTATCTTTAGGTCATGTCCCAAAACCATTCAAACTAGCGGTTATTAAACCTCTTATTAAGAAACCACAGCTAGACCCTATAGTGAATTGGTAAATTACAGACCCATTTCTAATCTTCCATTTATGTCTAAAATTTTAGAAAAAGTTGTGTCTGGTCAATTGTGCTCCTTCTTGCAAAATAATAATCTCTTTTTATTTCAGGCCCCACCATAGCACAGAAACTGCACTTGTAAAAATCACAAATGACTTGCTACTCGCGTCAGATCAAGGCTGCGTCTCATTGCTAGTTTTACTTGATCTTAGTGCTGCATTTGACACTATAGATCATGACATACTCATAGATTGATTACAGAGCTATACAGGTATTCAAGGGCAGGCTTTAAGATGGTTCAGATCATACCTGTCCGATCGCTACCACTTTGTTTATTTAAATGGGGAGTCATCGCAGCTATCACCAGTAAAGTATGGAGTGCCACAAGGATCTGTCCTAGGTCCTCTGCTATTTTCAATTTACATGTTACCCCTTGGTAATATTATTAGGAAATATGGGATTAGTTTCCATTGTTATGCTGATGATACTCAACTATATATTTCAACAAGACCAGATAAAACTTCTAACTTAGCAAAGTTAACAGAGTGTGTTAAAAATGTGAAAGACTGGATGACCAATAATTTTCTACTATTAAATTCAGATAAGACCGAGATATTACTTATTAGACCAAAAAAACAGTACACAGAATCTCTTAAACTGCGATTTGCAACTAGACGGATTCACTGTTATTTCCTCTACAGTTAAAAATCTGGGTGTTATATTAGACAGCAACCTGTCTTTTGAAAATCATATTTCTCATGTTACAAAAACAGCATTCTTCCATCTTAGAAATGTTGCTAAGCTACGGAACATGTTGCCTGTCTCTGATGCAGAAAAGTTAGTTCATGCATTCATGACGTCTAGACTGGACTATTGTAATGCACTACTAGGTGGTTGTCCTGCTTCTTCAATAAATAAGCTACAGGTAGTCCAAAATGCTGCCGCTAGACTCCTTACCAGATCAAGAAAATATGATCATATTACGGTCTCTACACTGGCTACCTATTAGGTTCCGTATCACTTACAAAATATTACTTCTTACCTATATAAGGCCCTTAATGGTTTAGCTCCTGCATACCTAACTAGTCTCCTACCATGCTACAATCCTTCACGCTCCCTAAGGTCGCAAAACTCTCGTCTTTTAGTAGTACCTAGGATAGCAAAGTCCACTAAAGGAGGGAGAGCCTTTTCACATTTGGCTCCTAAACTCTGGAATAGCCTACCTGATAACGTTCGGGGTTCATACACACTCTGTATGTTTAAATCTAGATTAAAGACTCATCTCTTTAGCCAATCATTCACATAATGTATCTCATAACGTTGTACTTCAGTTACATCTGATCAAATGCACATCAACATTCTTCAGCTTGGGCAAAACACATAATTTTTGCTTGGTTGGAACAGCAGCTACGCTAATTATTTCTCTATTTGTTTCTCTGTTTCTGCCACGGGATTTCCATCCCGTGGTAACTAGGAATTACACAAGATTCAGCCTGGATTCAGAAGAAGAGATGATGCCAACCCCTCAGAGGACCGCCGATGATGCCAGCCTTGAAACAACATACAGCACTACACAATTTTCTACAAGTTTGATTGCAACACATAATCATTACTATTAGTGTTCATCATCTGTTTTTGATTACACCATTACAGTTTTTAATATTTGTACCATATGTACATCGACTTAACATACAGTAGTCACCACTAATAAGCTACTAAATATATTGTAGTAGCCTACTTTTTTTTTTGTACAGCTGCTTTGCAACGATTTGTATTGTGAAAAGCGCTAAACAAATAAACTTGAATTGAATTGAATATGCGTATATGTTGCAGAGCAGCTCTCATTAGCATTTAAAGGAACATGCAACAGAATAGCTCACTTTAAAAAGGGCTGATTTTGACAAGGTAAAAAGAGTGTTTTCACTACCATTGAGAAATTTTAACCAAAGTATGTTATAGACCCTAAAGAATCATATCAACTTGTGGAAAATGGGCTTCCCCTTTAACATAATGTCCAACATTTGTTGAGTCAAAAAAAACAAAACAAAAAATTGCAGCTATATTGCTGTATTTATTGTGATATTGGGAATGGAAGAATGCATTGCGGGACAAAATGCCCAGTGCATAAATGCATTTATGCATAAATGTGCATACTGTGCACAGCATACATACCAAATGCTAAAAACAGAGTACGAGTAGTATGCTGGTGTGGTATACATAACAACTCACAACTCACACCTGCTGACAACAATATGGAGTTCAGAATGAATTCATCTAATTTAGAAATTCCTTTTGGCAGGCAGCAAACTGTAGCATGCTGTCACTCTGCCACATGGCGATAAATTGCCGCCCTTGCCACCCGTCCCTTCCACCCTTTCAGTGCTTTTTTTTCATCTCCTCTATATGTCCCTATTTATGAGGCCTTGTCTTTTCTCGCCATGGCGGAGTGACCCTCCCCATCTGCTTTCGCAAATGAAATAAGGACTCTAATGTGATTGAGTGAGTTGCTCTCTCTCACTATCTCTCTCTCGCTTCGTGTTCTGGTGGAAGAGGAGACATCCATAGACTGCCTTAGCTAATTTAATAAAAACTCCATCAGGCTAATGGAGCCATGTGGTCTGAGCACCTTCCCCTCCCCCTTCTCTCCGCCTCACTCTACTAGGCCCAGTGCATTGTGGGAATCCATTCACATTTATCAGCCTTTACTCTCTGCGAACTTATCAAACATGCCAGAACAGAGAGGGAAGAAGAGTGAACGCTAAGAATATATGCACAGAATGGCTCATAAGCATAATACCATACTACTCTGTTTACTTTTTCTGTAGTATATACTGTGCATTGTATTTGATTTTTTAGTATGTACTGTATCTGCCCTTATTTCAGAATGATCATTGTTAGGAGATGAGCATACATGCATGCTCCACAATGTTATAATTACAGTACCTGAAGAAAGCTATCACTTAGCATTCCTATTTATATCAATGACAGCTGCTTGGCTGGTGCATGTTCTGGAAATTCAGTTCATGAGGACTTTTTTAGGCCTGAACTGCAAATGTCATGTTTTTGCAAGCTAACTTACCACCCAAACATTTACAGTTAAAAATAATAGTTCTTTATTAGCATCTATGGTATCATAACATTTAAATTAATAGTAAATGAAAATTTGCTAAAAATGTGTTTACCTTTAGAACATCCTAGATGTAGATGAATTAGTCTCTTCTGAACAGATTTAGAGAAATTCAGTATTACGTCATTTGCTCACCAATGTATTCTCTGCAGTGAATGGGTGCCGTCAGAATAAGAGTCAAAAGCTGATAAAAATAATTCACAAGTAATCCACATCCTCTGAAGCAAAAGCTGCGTTTTTATAATGAACATATTCATCCTTAGGGTGTTTTTCTTCAACTTCAATTTCAAACTTGAAAACGTAACATCATAGTATTAAGTGTATACCATGCTGTATGCTAGCATGAGTATTTAAAAAACAAACAATATAAGGGAAAAACTGCAAAAGTGAGTTTTAGGAGTCAATTTATCCAACAAAATTAAAAGAAAACAAACTAATTTAATGATAAAAAATACAGTTGAGGTCAAAAGTTTACATACACCTTGCAAAATGTTATTTATTTTACCGAAATAAGAGGGATCATGCAAAATGCATGTTATTTTTTATTTAATACTGACCTGAATAAGATATTTCACATAACACATCCCGGGCTGGCGCGTGTGATGAGGAGCACCGCCGCTGTTTAAATGCCGAGCGCGCCTCTCCTCAGGAGACCGGTCTCTCCCCCGTGCATGCACGCTGGTGTCCTCGTGGGTCCAGGAAGGGTGCGTAGAGGGAACTTGCGCCACCGTTAGGACGAGCTGCTGGACCCTGCAGGTCTGGATGAGGACCGCACCCGTTACGGCTGACGGGCCAGGATGCCGGGCCGTTTCATCCCCCAGAAGTGCCGCGTAGTCGGAGGAGGAAGATGCCGCTGAGGAAGCCGCCACCACTCGTGCCCCGGACCTGAGCGGGGAGCGCGTGCGGCCGCCGGACTCCGCCCCTTGCCTGGACCCTTCCCTACTGAACACTGCCCCTCTTTCACGGAACCCCCAGCACTCAAGGACACCAGATCCCCTGTTTATTTTGGACACTTTTAACCCCTTGGACTCTTGTTTTCTTTTATTATGTTTAATAAAAGCCTCTCCGAGGCCTGATGCCACACCCACTGTGTCTGTCGTTTGTTCCTCCCGCCACAATATACATGAGGTCAATAAGTATTTGATCACCCTGTGATTTTGCAAGTTCTCTTACTTAGAAATCATGGAGGGGTCTACAATTTGTAGCATGGGTGCATTTCCACTGTGAGAGACAATCTAAAAATAAAAATCCGGAAATCACATTGTATGATTTTTTAACAATTTATTTGTGAATTACTGTGTCAAATAAGTATTTGATCACTTGAGTCAAAAATGTTTAATATTTGGTACAGAAGCCTTTGTTAACAATTACAGAGGTCAAACGGTTCCTGTAGGTCTTCACCAGGTTTGCACACACTGCAGGAGGGATTTTGGCCCACTCCTCCATACAGATCTTCTCTAGATCTGTCAGGTTTCGGGGCTGTCGCTGAGCAACACAGAGTTTCAGCTCCTTCCAAAGATTTTCTATTGGATTTAGGTCATCCAGATGGTCCCTGGCAAACTTCAGACGGGCCTGGACATGGGCTGACTTAAGCAGGGGAACCTTCCGTGCGATGCAAGATTTTAAACCATGACGTCTTAGTGTATTACTGATAGTAGCCTTGGAAACGATGGTCCCAGCTCTCTTCACGGCATTGACCAGCTCCTCCCGTGTAGTTCTGGGCTGATTCTTTACCATTCTTAGCATCATTGATACCCCACGAGGAGAGATCTTCCGTGGGGCCCCAGTCCGAGGGACATTGACAGTCATCATTAGCCTCTTCCATTTTCTGACAATTGCTCCAACAGTTGTTCTTTTTTCACCAAGCTGCTTGGCAATTGCCCCGTAGCCATTTCCAGCTTTGTGAAGGTCTACAATTTTGTCTCTTGTGTCTTTTGGCAGCTCTTTGGTTATGGGGTGCACAGGTGTGCTACTAATTTAGAATCATGAGCAGAGTGTAGCTGAACTATTTAAAAGCAAAATAACAGGTCTTTGAGTTTCAGAAATCTGGCTGATAAGCAAGTGATCAAATACTTATTTGACACAGTAATTCACAAATAAATTGTTAAAAAAATCATACAATGTGATTTCCAGATTTTTTATATATATATATATATATATGATTTTTAGGCAAAATAAGAAAAATGTACACATCTTCATTAATGCATTGTTTTTCCTTGTCAGTGAGTGTTTGAACCTTCTGTAATAGTTGCATATTAATAATAGTCCCTCGTAATAGTCCCTCAGTTGTCCTGAGTGTCAACTCCCAATGACTGTATGATCCCAAAATCATACAGTCATTGTTGGAAAGGGTTCAAATACACAAAAATGCTGAAAAAACACATAATTTGTTGGGCTTGAAGGATTTTTCTGAAGAACAGCAGGCGGTTTAACTGTTCAGGACAAACAAGGGACTCATGAACAACCATCACTAAACAAAAAACACAGCTGTGGATCATTCAGATAACTCAGTATTAAGAATCAAGTGTATGTAAACTTTAGAACGGGGTCATTTTTTATAAATTCAGCTGTCATTTTCTCTTGTGGACTATATGTAAATGTATTGTATGTGAAATATCTTATTCAGGTCTGTACTAAATAAAAAATAACATGCATTTTTTATTATCCCTCTTATTTTCACTTTATGATTCAGCAAGTATAAACTTTTGACCTCAACTGTACGTTGTGGTGAATTGGTGGTGAATTGGTGGTGATCTACACAAACTGCTGTACTTCTGTTTTTTTTAAATAGTACATAGATGTGCTGAAATTTGAGCAACTGCCAAGATGTGAATTGAGGACATATCCTTGAACAGCTTTATACTGTTGTTTTAGGTTTCGGTTTTCCTCTGTAGTATCAGAGTCTCTCAACTTACAAGTGTTTACTTTTTTTGGTTTCCTTCCTCGGCCTACCCTTTGTACCAGTTTCTGCTGTTCTTGCATAACATTTTGCTATCTTTACTGTATCTAGGATACTAGGACAAGTAAGTTTGGTAAATGATCCTAATCAATCAATGACTGAACCATTATGAGATAAGAATAAATGCAGTGCAGTTAGGGCAAATGTCCTAGATGGTATTGCTGTACAATCATGAAGAGCAGGAAGGTGAAGTGAATTGCTCCGATTTGCTGGTCGGTTTAGCCACTGGGTTGGGTCTCTATGCTTTTTCCACATGGATGAAGGGTAGAAGGGTAATTCTATCCTTTAAGAAGGTCATGTCCTACATTTTGTCATTTTATTGTTTCCCTGAAGTCCACTTATAATAAGTCATGGTTTCATGCACAAAGAACAGTCATAAATTAGTTTTATAGGAACACTATCTACCCACATCTGAACCTAAGATTTAAAGGGCTAGTTCATTCAAAAATGAAAATACTATAATCATTTACGGAGTTATTATTATCATTAACTAAAACTGAAACAAATCCTTTAAAAAAAACTTTCTCTAAAAATGTATTTAAACAAATAATAATGCATTTAAATAATATTATTTCAGCTTGTTGACAAAAACGAAAACTTAATAAACACAAAAAACACAACAAAAATTACAGAAAGTTTAGCAAAAATTTAATTGAAATGATAAAAATGTATAAAATATAAAATAAAATCATATTCAAAATATTACAAAAAACTAATAGCCAAAGTTGCCAAGCCAATATTTAATTTTTTTGTTTTGTTTCAATTCAAGTATTAAATTAATACTTAAATTAAATTAAATAAACTAAAAACTAAAACTTAATGAAAAAGCAAAAAAAAAAAAAAAAAAAAAATTCTTAAAACTTTATTTAAATACTAAAATCAAAATGAAATAATACAACTGTATAAAATATATTAAAAAATCTAATTCAAAATATTAAAAAAACTATAATAGCAATGATACTAAAATAACACTGCTTCAGGATACAAATGAAAATATATTTTAGATTCTCACATCATTTTTATTTTATTTTTTATATTCTCACATCAACTTTTCAAGCTCAAAAAAAGTACACAAAGGCATTGTAAAAGTAATATGAATCAAATGGTGTCATCAAAGTCTGAAAAGACACACTTGCTTTATATGATGATAATGACTTAATTTAGGCTTTTACAGTTTTTTACAATCGTTTTTGCACTAATAACAGAACCGTAATGTCATTTTTCAAAACTCTAGACACATAATTCACAACCAATGATCAAAAATGCACATTTTTCAAACCACTTAACACATTTTTCAAATGCTTGGATACAATACACATAAGCCAAAGATAATTTGTTCATTGAACTTAAATCACCTGTTCAAAATGACACAACTTAACATCAAAGTATTACTATTTCAAAATGCAACTCACACATTACATCTGAGTTGAGTGTGCATTCATTTCATTACAAAGATCGAACTATCAATTGATACATCTGCTTAAAATGATAAATAACTGTTGCATTACTCTTTAAGCATATATTTTATGGAAAATAGTGCATGTTTAGATTATGACAGTTTCAGGATAGATCATTTGACACCAATTACCACAGAATATGACCCAGATGGACTACACTGCACTAAAAAGGTACAAAACTATACCTTTTAGGGTACAAGTAGCTGTCACTGGGGTGTTCCCAAGGGTACACTTTTTTGGGTGCATAATTGTACAGTAAGGACCCATTGTGTACCTTTAAAGGTACCTTTATATGTTTTGTTGCCCAGGAACAAAAATGTAACTCTGTGGTACCTCTTTTTAACAGTGTTATCTATGGATGTCATATTTCATTCTTTATCAGATATGGTTTCTATGTCCCCATGTACCTCTTTTACAGAACACATTTTTATATTCAACATTACTGTATGCAAGATGTCACTTTTACGTAATTGTTTTTGTGGCTTTAATGAGTTACAGTTTTTTACAATCGTTTTTGCACTAATAACAGAACCGTAATGTCTTTTTTCAAAACTCTAGACACATAATTCACAACCAATGATCAAAATGCATATTTTTCAAACCACTTAACACATTCTTCAAATGCTTGGATACAATACACATAAGCCAAAGATAATTTGTTCATTGAACTTAAATCACCTGTTCAAAATGACACAACTTAACATTAAAGTATTACTATTTCAAAATGCAACTCACACATTACATCTGAGATGAGTGTGCATTCATTTCATTACAAAGATTGAACTATCAGTTGATACATCTGCTTAAAATGAAAAGTAACTGTTGCATTACCCTTGAAGCATAGCTTTTATGGAAAATAGTGCATGTTTCAGGATAGATCATTTGACACCAGTTACCACAGAATATGACCCAGATGGACTACACTACACTCTCAGAAAAAAAGGTACAAAACTATACCTTTTAGGGTACAAGTAGCTGTCACAGGGGTGTTACCAAGGGTAAAATTTTTTGGGTACATAATTGTACAATAAGGACCCATTGTGTACCTTTAAAGGTACCTTTATATGTTTTGTTGCCCAGGAACAAAATTGTACCTCTGCAGTACTTTTTTTTTTTTACCATGTATCTATGGATGTCATATTTCATTCTTTATCAGATATGGTTTCTATGGCCCCATGTACCTCTTTTACAGAACACATTTTCATATTCAACATTACTGAATGCAAGATGTCATTTTTATGTTATTGCTTTTGTGGTTTTAATGAGTTACGTAATGGCTACCCTGGTAAAAAAAAAAAAAAAAAATGTATCAATAACGTTGGTACACAAATTAGCCCTGCTGAAAAAAAAAAAAACATCCAAAACCAGCCTAGGCTGTTTTGCTGGTTTTAGCTGGTCATAGCTGGTCAGCAGGCTGGTTTTAGAGGGGTATTGGCCACTTTTCTGTCTGGTCAGGCTGGGAAACCACCAGCTAAAACCAGTCTGACCAGACTGGGAGACCAGCTAAAACCAGCTACTTTCAGCTTAAACCAGTTAAGACCAGCCAACCAGCCTAGGCTGTTTTTAGCAGTTTTTTTCAGCAGGGTACAATATACTGTAAACTTTATACTGTACCCTGCTGAAAAAAAACAGCTAAAACTTTGAATCTAAATTTTTTTCCCTTTAGAAAACCTATGCTGAGATTTATTTTATCAGTAAATTCCACATTACAGTATTTCAATGATACCTCTGTGTCTGTACTGTTCTCAGTCTACAGAAAAAAAAAATGAAACCTGAATCACATATTTTGTACAACTATATTTAATGATTGTACTAGCAAAAACACATTGAAACTATGGGTAACTTGTGTATGGGTGATCTAAAGTAATGTTCCTATAATATTTCATAATAAATTTGTTTTTTGAAACAATGCTTCTGTTAATGCAAGGCATCTTTAAAGATATGAATGCAATATGCAAAGTTTTAAACACTGGACAGTCTGTGTTACAAATAATGACTGTTTTGAGTTTTGTATCTAGAGTTTTGAAAAATTACATTAAGGTTCAGTTATTAGTGCAAAAACGATTGTAAAAAACTGTAATGGCTACTCATTACTGCTGATTGATTTCACATATTTGTATTGCATATATAAGTAAGATAAGTGGTATCCTACTGTAGTAGCCTACTCAACATAGTGAGGACATGGAGCCAGAAGTGGAAGGTGAAAGGCTAGGATTGCATGGTGGTCAAAGGAATAGAAGGGGACAAGCACCTCTTTTGAGAGGTGGCCGTGGGCCTCGTCATAGAGGAGGGCTTAGGCCTCACCAGAAAGGTGGCCATGGGCCTCGTTTGAGAGGTGTAGGTGAACGTGGTAGAGGACAAAACCACAGACCTAGACACCGGCAGCAACAGCAAAGGGTGTCGAATGAAATCAGAGCTATGGTTGTAGACTATGTCCTAAATCATGGCATGACAATGAGTGCAGCAGCTACAATATTTCAACCAAACCTCAGAAAATCATTGGTGGCCTCAATCATCAGAAATTTCCACAATGAAAACCGGTAAGTCTTCAGAATCCACTAAAATTTAAGCTACTTGAAACTGTTACAGTGAATTAGTGTATGAAGCATGGCAGTGTGTACCACAGATTGTGATGTGATTTCTGTAAATTTGTTCTTATTGTGACTTTCTCCCTGCAGAATAGAGACTAGGCCACATAGGGGAGGCAGAAGCAAAAATCTGACTGACCAACAAGAGCAGGCTGTGGTCAATATGGTTCGGGTCAGAAATGATATTCGCCTTACAGAAATTTGGCAACACATCTTGGACAATGACGACATATTCAGAAATGTGGAAGCCATAAGTTTGTCGACTATTGCACGGGTGCTGAAAAGACATCAGGTGTCTTTAAAGCAACTATACCATGTGCCTTTTGAAAGAAATACAGATAGAGTGAAGCAACTGAGGAATGAGTATGTTCAGGTATGATCAATTTGCCAGGTTTTGGGGGAGAAAAAACCCCCTAAACATTCTATCATTGTAATCGGTAATTGTTTTTGTCTTTTTAGAGGGTGATGGAGCTAGATGCTGATGAAAACCATCACAAATTCTTATTTTTGGATGAGGCAGGCTTTAACCTAGCCAAGACAAGGAGGATAGGTCGGAATTTAATTGGCCAGCGGGCAACTGTCGGAGTACCTGGACAATGTGGAGCCAATATCACCATGTGTGCAGCTATATCAGAAGATGGAGTGGTTGGACGCAGACCTCGTGTTGGGTCATATAATGCAGTTCTCCTCATAGCCTTCCTTGATGAGCTAAATTAGGTCTGTAGAGCTGATGGTGTGACCTACGTAATAGTTTGGGATAATGTTCAGTTTCATCATGCTCGAATGGTGCAAGCATGGTTTCAGGCCCATCCACAATTTCTCACCCTGTATTTACCTCCATACTCCCCTTTCCTTAATCCAATTGAGGAGTTTTTCTCCTCATGGAGGTGGAAGGTCTATGATAGGCACCATCACGAACAAGTCACTCTTCTCCAGGCCATGGATGATGCATGCAATGACATCACAGCAGATCAGTGTCAGGCCTGGATTCGCCATGCCAGAAGATTCTTTCCAAGATGTTTAGCAAATGAAAACATCCATTGTGATGTAGATGAGAACCTGTGGCCAAATCCACAAGACCGGGTTGATGGAAACATAGATGCATAGTGCAGTGAGGAACCATTCAGTTTACAGTATACTGTATTGTTTTTGTTTTGTTTTTTCTTCTTTTTTTTTAGCTAAATTTTTCCTTTGGAAAACCTATGTTGTGATTTATTTCATCAGTAAATTCCACATTACAGTATTTCAATGATACCATTGTGTCTGTACTATTCTCTCTAGTCTACAGTAAAATAATGAAACCTGAATCCCATATTTTGTACAACTATATTTAATGATTGTACTAGCAAAAACACATTGAAACTATGGGTAACTTGTGTATGAGTGATCTAAAGTAATGTTCCTATGATATTTCATAATAAATTCGTTTTTTGAAACAATGCTTCTGCTAATGTAAGGCTTCTTCAAAGATATGAACGCAATATGCAAAGTTTTGAACACTGGACAGCCTGTGTTACAAATAATGACTGTTTTGAGTTTTGTGTCTAGAGTTTTGAAAAATGACATTAAGGTTCAGTTATTAGTGCAAAAACGATTGTAAAAAACTGTAATCAAATATAAGCATTGATCAATGCACTTTGAGCTGAACCATACTTGTTTGATGTGAAAAAATACTGTTTTGTCCCTATACTGTGAGTGTATGAACTATGAATAATTCCCTCTTATTTTAAGATGCTTCATAGAGCTTAAATTCATTTACAGATTTATTAGTTATCATTAACTAAAACTGTAACTAAACCTTTAAAAAAATATATATTTCTGAAAAAAAAAAAAAAAAAAAAAAAAATATATATATATATATATATATACACACACACACACACACACACACACGCACACACACATATATATTTCCGGTTGTTGCCAAGCCAATATTAAAATTTTGTTTAGTTTAAATTTCAGTACTAAAATTACCAAAACTAAATAAACTAAAAACTAAAACTTAATAAAATAAAAAATAATATAAAAGCACACAACAAATTTACAAAAACTTTAGCTAAAATTGAAATGAAATGATAAAAAGGTATAAAATATAAAAATAAAATCTAATTCAAAGTATAAAAAATATAACATAAATGAAGATACATTTTAGATTCTCACATCATTTTCTTTTATTTTATTTATTCTCGCATAATTGTTTCACTAAAAGTTCATGCAATCAAACTTTTCAAGCTCAAAAAAGTACACAAATGCATTGTAAAAGTAATATAAATAATCTCTTATTTTATGATGCTTCATAAAGCTTATATTTCAAAAGATCTGGATGATAAATAGGTTTATAGGTTCTTTTCAATGTTTCAAATAGGCACCAAAACTCCTCTCAGTGCCAATTTTGGGACACAGTACCACTAACATGTGCAGTTTCATTGAAACCACAATTAAAATGACCTTCCGCTGTCCCTGACATTCTGGAGTGATCAAATCATACTCAGCTGTTACACGCAGCTTGAAATCATTTCTTGTTGGTCTCATGAAATTAAACCCACTGTTTAGGATTATGTGGAAAGAGCTGAGTGAGCAATACTTTACAAGGATTATATGCAGCTGAATGAGGGGAGCACAAATCAACATGGAGACAGTGAAAGCCGGCCACACAGAGGTGACAGACAGACAGCCTCCCCTGCTGCTGGTTACCAGAGCAACATCCAACTGTATCTCCACCCTGCAGTCCATTTCCATTGCCTTTTTGTGCCGGAGAGTCTTAAGAACCTCTTCACTGGTCATCATGGCACAGATGTGTTTGTTAGGATGTGAGTGACCCTGGTAACAATCTGTCCTGGTTACGGCAAACTTGTGCCAGGATTTGGGCAAACTAAGCAGCACACAGACAGTTACTTAGCGTATCACATGCTGTATGTCTGAGATTCTATCTAGGAGTAGATGTCAAAAGTTTACACCCCCCTTTCAGAATCTGCAAGATGTTTAACCAAAATAAAAGGGATCATACAAAATGCATGTTATTGCTTATTTAGTTCTGACCTGAATAAGATATTTCACATAAAATATGTTTACATATAGTCCACAAGAGAAAATAATAGGTACATTTATAAAAATGACCCCTTTCAAAAGTTTACATCCCCTTGATTCTAAATACTGTGTTGTAACCTGAATTATTCACAGTTGTGTTTTTTTTTTTTTTTTTTTTTTTTTTTGTTTAGTGATAGTTGTTCATGAGTCCCTTGTTTGTCCTGAAGAGTTAAACTGCCTGCTGTTCTTCAGAAAAATCCTTCAGGTCCTACAAATTCTTTCTTTTGTTTTCCAGCATTTTGTGTATTTTAATCCTTTCCTTTTAATCCTTTTTGAGATCCATCTTTTCACACTGAACAACTGAGGGACACATATGCAAGTATTACAGAAGGTTCAAATGCTCACTGATGCTTCAGAAGGAAAAATTATACATTAAGACCCAGGGGGTGAAAACTTTTGAACAGAATGATTTTTTTTAATATTTTTCCCTTTTGAAGCATCAGTCAGCATTTTAATCTTTCTATAATAGTTGCATATGAGTCACTCAGTTGTCCTCAGTGTGAAAAGATGGATCTCAAAATCATACGCTGGTTAGGTATGTTTTGGTGCTGGGATGCTGGTTTTAGCTGATTTATGCTGGTCCTTTGCTGGTTTATGCTGGCCCTTTGCTGGTTTATGCTGGTCCTTTGCTGGTTTATGCTGGTCTTTGACCAGCAACATGACCAGTATAAACCAGCAAAGGACCAGCATAAACCAGCTAAAACCAGCATAAACCAGCTAAAACCAACATCCCAGCACCAAAACATACCTAACCAGCATATGCTGGTTTTTCAGCAGGGCAGTCATTGCTGGAAAGGGTTTAAATACACAAAAAAGCTGGTAAACCAAAGAATTTGTGGGACATGAAGGATTTTTGAACACTTGAACATCAGGCAGTTTAACTGTTCAGGACAAACAAGCAACTCATGAACAACTCTCACTAAACAAAAAAACACAGCTGTGTATCATTCAGGTAAAAACACAGTATTAAGAATCAAGAGGATGTAAACTTTTAAACAGGGTAATTTTTATAAATTCAGCTATTAGTTTCTCTTGTTGATTATATGTAAACGTCTTTTATGTGAAATATCTTATTCAGGTCAGTATTAAATAAACAGTAACATGCATTTTGTATGATCTCTCTTATTTTGACAAAAATAACATTTTGCAGATTCTGAAAGGGGTATGTAAACTTTTGACCTCTTTTGAACTTTTGACTCTACTTATTTTTTTGATGTAAACACATAGTAGTCAAGGCCACTTTATATAAAATGGGACCAAAATGAGAATTGTTTTTCCAAATGAGGATGTCCTTGAATTTTGCGCAAATTCTAGCTAAATATAGGCCTAACACAAAGTCACGTCCACACCTCCTCATCCTCCCTGGCTTATTGTTGTTAATCGAGGTAACTAGTAAACACACTGAGAGATGCCACAATAGCAACTGTCAGAGCCTCACATGGATCACATTTTACAGCAATAAAAATACTCCACTGGAACTCAGAGTGATGGAACATAAAGCTTATACTGTAACTCCCACACTGCTCTCGTGTGCAATGAAGAGAGGATGAGAAAGGGAAAAAAAATGTTCCTGAGGTAAGAACATCATCCCAGGACTTTTAGTTCCATGCTCATGCGCACACATAAGGGCTTTTAACTCTGGGTTCTGTCTTTAAACCCCGGGTAAATGTACATTTTACACTTGTAACTTAGCACTTTTTTTTAAAACTGGGGTTAAGAAACCCTGCTCTGGAGCTTTTGCAGTGTTAATAGGATAGTTAACACAAAAATGAAAATTACCCCATGATTTACTCACCTTCAAGCCATCCTAGGTGCTTATGACTTTCTACTTTCAAACGAATACAATCAGAGTTATATTAAAAAATGTCCTGGCTCTTCCAAGCTTTATAATGGCTGTTGTGATTGAGTAGTCCAATAGAAGTCCAATAAAGTGCATCTATCCATCATAAAAATTGCTCCACTTGGCTCAGGGGGGTTAATAAAGGCCTTCTGAATCGAATCGATGCATTTGTGTAAGAAAAATATCCCTATTTAAAACTTTATAAACTGTAATCTCTAGCTTGTGATGTAACTTTTGTGGTTACTTATATGTAAATCTATTGTATAATTAGTTAATGTTGATCCAAACCAGAGCAAGGAGTGAAACTGCTAAGCCAGTCATTTTGACTGCGTCATAATGTGATGAACACCAGTGAACACATCTACAAATTAATGTTGTGGGTCCTCAGTTTCTGGTGTCAGTAATTCCATTCATAAATCAGGCCCACATCAGTGTTCCACATCACACACAAGTCGAGAGCGTAAGACGCATTGAGGCGTAGTATCCAAACCCACATTAATGCTTTCACTTAAAGGAGTACTTATGTAAAGTCTCAGGGGTCCAGCAAAGCATATATTCTTTATGGAAGCCACACCTTTCCTGTGTGTCACTGACACTCTCATGTGGCACGTGGGTTTGAATACTTGTTAATGTCTATGAAGCCATACTCTCCTTCAAGATCTTAAAATTCTCTCATGCAGAAAGGTCACTATACTGCATATCCTGTGTGGCTCCCTTGAAAGCCCTACAATAGTGTTTGAAAACTAATATGAATAAGAATATGTAGCATATGTAACCATATTTGAAAGACAAGGGGAGTGATTATGTAATCACATATAAAGATGTTTCTATGTGTCCTTTTTAAGTGTATTAAAAATCACATTTAATATCAGCCAATTGCATTTACTACAAATTTAAACTATAATACACTTTCATTTAGTTTTCATGTAATTTCACGCAATTAATATTTTGAGTAAAAGTATATTTTAAGTACTCTTTTAAAAAGAATGCTAAAATGTGCTTTTTTTCTTGTGTTTTTTCTATAACAAGAAGTTGTGTGCAATATTAACATGCATGTATATAGAGTATCACCCAGGACATTTGACATAATGTTTTTAGGTATGTGTGACGCAATTCTAATTTTGCACATTTTACACATCTGAGGAAGAGTTCAGAAAAATTCTGCTGCATTGATGGTTCACAGAAGCATGTAGTCTCCATTATCCTTAATGGAAGAAGTTTGAAACAACTAGGACTCTTCCTAGAGTTGGCCTCCTGGCCAAACTGAGCAATTGATGGAGAAAGACCTTGGCTTGAGTGGTGAACAAGAAACTGATGGTCACTCTAGATGAGTTCCATGATCATATATGCAGATGGGAGAAACTTACAGAAGGACAAACATCACAACATTTCACCAATCTGAACTTTATGGTGGTGTGGCAACACTCAATCCTCTACTCAGTAAAGACACGTGAAAACACACATTTGCAAAAAAGCACTTAAAGGACAATCAGAAAAACAAGATTCTGTGGCCTCAATTCCAAGCATCATGTTTGAAGGAATCTAGGCACTGCTCATCACCTGGGAGTACCATCTCAAAAGTGAAGTGTGATAGCAGCCTCATGCTGTGGGGCTGTTGTTTAGTGGAAGAAAATCTCATGGCACAAAAATATTGAGATAGCCTTAATGAAAACCCAGCCCAGAGCTTTCAGAACCTCAGACTGGGCAGAAGGTTCTCCTTCCAACAGGACAATGACCCTGAGCACACAGCAAGAGTGGTTTATTGACAACTCTGTGAATGTCCTTGAGTGTCCCAGCCAGAGCTTGGGCTTGAACCCAATCAAACATTTCTGGAAAAACCTAAAAATGTCTTCCACACCCCATCCGAGCTGACAGAGCTTGAGAGGTGAAGAGGTGAGGAGAAGAATGGCAGATAATTGTCAAATGCAGATGTGCACATCTTATTGCATCATACCCCAAAGGACTTCAACTACGTACTGAGATAAGGGTATGCATACTTATGCAATGTACTTATTTCCGTTTTTTTAAAATACATTTATGAAGTTGTGACAACTGTTTTTGCTTTGCAATTATGGTGTATGGAGTGTAGACTGATGTGGAAAAAAGGTAATTTAAAACAGTTTAACAAGGCAGTAACATAACAAAACATGAAAAAAATAAAGGGGTATGAATACTTTCACAAGGCACAAGGTATGTAGCATTTATACATGCTATGGGACCAGGCACAGGAAGACCTGAAGGTCAGTTATCCTAAAGCCTGGTGAGGTGGAGACCCTGAGAAATAGAAAGCCTGCAGGAAAGGGGCCTTTCTTGGGAAAAATGGGCACCACTTATACTTAGAGTAAACCAGAATGCAAACCACATCCAAAACATTTTGTGTGGCTTAATTGTCATTTTACCAGATTTTCACTCCATATCACTGGCCTAAAGTAGAAAAAGCTGTACATATGAGTGGACCCTTGCATGATGGCTGCCATAATGAGATCACATGACCAACTAAATACCATTGATTTTAGCCCCTTTTGCTAAACAGTTTTGGTTACTGAATAAATGATTAAGGTCAGTGAATTGCAATTGTATTTATGCCATGGTATCCTGCAACCAAAAGGCTTGCTTTTTGTGTGATGCCGCATCAGTATAACCTCCTGGACCACTGTTGCTTTATTCAGCAGAAATGGCACTTTTAAAGTGTCACTTGTAATATAGCACACATTTCATTATTAGCCATTATTAGATAGAATGAATGAATGAAGCTAGATAGAGTCTTTGGGCTGTGCTGGCTTGTTCTGGCTTGTGCGCGTCATTCGAAGTTGCAGCTGACACTTGGCAGCCATCTCAAAGCTGCTGGCATTCAGAGTGTCCAGAAACAGCAGCATTGTAAAGAGCAAAGGCAGAGTCATATCTTACTGATTACGTATTAGAATGCGCTCATGTTGCCAAACCCCTCCCCCCTTTACATCCTGCACCAATCACAGCCTGACTTCTGACTGATTTATGGTGTGATGCGTCACCAGCTGGAGGATGTTATATTTCTGTCTGACACTGAATAAATCTTCAGTACATCCCTTCTCTGGCTGTCCTTCAGAAGACCTTTAAAGACGGAGCCGGTCTGGAATAGTAACAAAGCCGAGTTCTGTGTTGTGGATGGGATTTCCCTTTTTCATGATGTTATGAGGGTCTCTCTCAGTAATATGCAGTTTTATTGCTGCTTTACAACAATATGATGACAGAATGCATATCAAAAACATTTTACATGCTATTTATTCATAAAAAGTGTGCAAGATACATATTATATTAAGATAAAAATAATGGTATTAATCAGTATCTTGCACTTATGTAAGCTGTGTACATTTACAGTATGTTGGTAATTGGAAAGAAAAAAGTTTGTTGTATTCACTAAAACACCATGCCATGACTTGGACATCTTATGTAAACATATTTTTGGCAATAATAATCAACCTACTATATGTTATCTCTTAAATATATTCATACAGAATAATTAAGCTGCATTAAGCTGCAAGTAACTCTAACCCTGACCCTAACAAATAATTTCTCTTGTTTTGAGGTTGGTTTTACCTTTTTAATGGAAAACAAGACAAAGATGCTGATTAATAACAGGATTTTTTTGCAGTTTAGCAGTTGCTTCTTTTCTTCTCAGTTTATTTATACTGTTCTCTAACTGTCCATATATCTTTGCTCAGCAGTCTATTTAGATCCTCTAACTACTTTCCCTCAATTTATTTCCTTCCCCTCACTCACAAATGTAAACCCAGCTCTCCCCGGACAACCTGGCCCCTCTCTCTCACTCATTCACTCACTCACTCACATTTCAGACCTATAATAAGTGGGTCAAATCAACACTGATGGAGAAAATGAAGAGCAAAAAATATTAATTCCTGTAGGAAGAGTGGATACAAAAAAAGGCCTCAGAATGGGTACTGAGCTCACACAGTTAAGAGTCACCATGGGAACTGAAGAGGAAGCCAGGCCTGTAAAAGCACTGATGACGGTGATGATGACAATGGCGAGGAAGGTTTGTGTGAACGGAGAGAAGGCTGAGTCAGGAGAATAATGCTGGGGTGGGAGGAGGGGTGTAGTCTGGGTTATGGATTTGTAATGGGCCCCTAGCATGTGAGTTTTAATGGTTTGGCTCAAGTCAAAGAGCGTTGAGCGAATGGGACTTTACGGCGCGAACGTCATTGGTTTAACAACGTTTTCTCTTATAGAACCCTTCTGGCTAATGGACAGACATGATTAGGTTTGCGATTATTGATGCTGATTGTGCAAATCTTTCTGCAGTGCATTTAAGTTTATTTGATTGTTAACTTTGATTCTGTTTGTGTTTTATTCTGGGTGAAACAGAATGTTTCTTGCACATTTGTGACTACATATGCACTTTTTCTTTTATATTGTTCTGATGGACTTTACCTAGGGCGGTAACTGTGAACTGGTTCATATTCAGAAAAAAAGAGAGAGAACTGAATGGCGTTAAGTTTCTGTTAATAGTTTTGACATGTGTCCTCCTCAACCGACTTCTTTTGCAGACAGATCATCCTACTGCAATACTCTGAACCAGGATCAGAAATTAACTTTTACATTAAGGGGTAATATTTGCCCCCCTGGAATTGATTTCCAGGGGCATTTTTTTACATTTACCCAATTACTTTAATCCAATATTTTAAACTGTTGTCAATAACAAATAACAAAAACTTAGAGCTGAAATATTATGGCAAAAATCATTAGTGTACATTATTGCTCTTTATATTGTAATAATGATTATTCATATCAAATATAGAAAACAATATAAAACATTTTAGCTTAATGTGTATACGTTTTCAGCACGTCATATTCTGGCTTCAGTAGCTGCGCTTCCATTACCCTTCAAATTGAGCAAAGTGAAATTGCAAATTGAAAATATGTCTAATGTCTAACATGTCGATTTCACAAAAACTCCCGTATATCGCAAACTGTTTTTACGCTCACATGAGGTTGTTTTTCAGACAATTTGAAAAAGCAATATTTTGCGAAACTACAATAGAAATGTCTTTTTCGGATTTACAGGTCACCTTAAAAGTCACATGATCATTCTTTAATGTACTATAGCCTCAAATAAAACACCTTATACACAAAATAAAGGTGCTTTATGATGCCATAGAAGAACCTTTCTTGTCTAAATTGTTCCATAAAGAACCTTAAACTTCTGAAGAACCTTTCTGTTTCACAAAAGGTTCTTTGTGGCGAAAGAAGGTTCTTCAGATTAAAAAAAGGTTAGAAAGAGAAGGTTCTTTAAAGAACTTTGGACTGAATGGTTCTTTGTGGAACCAAAAATGGTTCTTCTATGGCATTGCTTGAAAAACCTTTTAAAGCACCTTTATTTTTAAGA
Source organism: Garra rufa (assembly GCF_049309525.1). Classification (NCBI taxonomy): domain Eukaryota; kingdom Metazoa; phylum Chordata; class Actinopteri; order Cypriniformes; family Cyprinidae; genus Garra; species Garra rufa. The sequence continues at coordinate 10,758,540 of NC_133363.1, read as the reverse complement.
GTGTATGTGGCCATTTACGCAAACATTGGCTACACAATGCTTGAATAAGGGGCTTGCTTTGCCATTAACACTTATACACGATAACCCCATTATTTACACTGCACAAGTCTGCAAATCACGGCCACTCTAGTCAATGCTTGTGTTTATACCATGTTTTATACCAGTTTCAGAAGTGTCCCAGAAGGGTCTTTCTGTGCTGCTTCTGTAAAGATAAATGCCTACATCTCCTATGATTAAAATTAATGGCTAGTGTGGTGGCTGCGACATACGTAAACCTACCAACATCCATCGGCATGACTTATTGTGAAAGGAAAAAATTATGTTTTAGTCATTGAAACAGTCATTTTGCAACATTTTTTTAACTGCCATTTATAAAACACTGCAAAAGTTTTGTGCAAATCTATAATGGAAACCAAAGTACCTTTAAGGCAAGTCATTCCACTCAGCGCCATCTTTGAAACACCTCTCGGGCGTGCAAGTGCAGCTCCTATTTCTTTGAATAGGGAAACATCAAATTCACCAAAACTGTTCACCAAGCTTGCGATTAAATTTCATATTTGAAATGACAAATGAAATCTGACAAGAACTGCCTCATAAATATGGTTCCTTGTGCTCCAATAGTGCTAAAAAAGCTTATTTTTCAGGCTAGATCAGCCAGTTTACTAATCAACGATTGGCTCTTTCATTAAAAAGGCGGGGCTTCACGGCCATAATGAGTGTTGCAATTTTCCCCATTCAAAACTTTATAAAATATGAGTGACACGTCTATTCTATCCACAGGGATTCTTTAGTCTTTGTGGAAACGCACCTACAGACAAACATGTCGGTCCATGACGTGCCGCTGATTGCCACGTTTTCAACACTGACTAATCTAAGCGCCTCCGACTGGTGAGTTTTAACCACTGACTAATCTGTGCATCTGATTGGCCAATGCATTTCGAAGTTAATCAGAAATGTGTTCGATTCGTTATAAGTCTCAACGCTGCACAAAACAGCGCATAAAAGCAATCTGTTGCAGTGTTAGCGAATCTAAATTTTACGAATTGACACTTTGAATTTCATTCATTTTCACATCATTTTAGTCATGACAGCCTTAATACATCATTTAAGGGGCATTTGTTGCCCCTTTCTCTTGAATTTATGGGGCATTTTTGTTTATTTTGGTGGCATTTTTGCCACAAGCCCTCGTTAATTTCTGACCCTTTTCTGAACATCATTATAGTACAGCATGACCAGTTCAATCTGAACAAATGATTCTTATGAACTGGTTCATTTAAGTGATTAAATAACACAACGTGACCTCTCATCAGTATCATTTGGACTTATGTACTCATTTTAGCAAATAAAAACACAGCTTAACATTTATGGCCCATTTCCTGAATGAGTGATTCTTGTGAGTTGGTTCTTTGTATTGAATCAGAAACATCTAGTGGAACCAGTAAAGTTTGATTTCCGAACAAATGAGTCTAAGAGTCAATCCTTTTATTTAATCAAACATTGGCTTGGGGCTTAATATAAGACTTGCATCGGTCTGGTTGTTCACATGACAATGTAGACATTATGAGGTTTCTGAATATTTTATAAAATAAATAAACTAGTGAACTGAACCAGGTCATAGATATGAACTGTTTAAAAGAGATCTGAATCAGATTTCTGTTTGCCTGAAGCTATGGATTACAGGTAATAATGTTCAATTTCTTGCCCAGACCAATTGTTTCGCTTCATAAGACCTTGATTTATCGTCAAGAGCCATCTCTTATAGCACACATATATCACAAAGACATCTATTTGGTGTCTGCATTTACATCTGCAAGAAGTATTTTTCAGTGTTTTGCAATACGTCTATAGGATGTCAAATACACATCTGACATCTTGCAGTTGTACGTGTGCTATCTGAAATGGGTATTAAAGATACTTAATACCTTTTTGGGCTTTGAACGTGTCAGTTCCATTGCTGTCTATGCAGGGTCAGAAAGGTCTCAGCTTTCATCAAAAATATCTTAATTTGTGTTGCAAAGATGAACAGAGGTCTTATGGGTTTAGAACGACATGGGGGTGAGTAATTAATGACAGTATTTTCATTTTTGGGTGAACAACCCCTTTAGTTTTGCATTCCTTGACGCACTTTTTTTAAATTCTCAAAACAGGCAGCTGCTGATTTGAATTTTATGAATCACCAAGGACCACAGTTTCAGCTAAAAAACTTCTTTACTGCTCTACTGAAGAAAAATAGTCACATCTTGGATGGCCTAAGGGTGAGTAAATTAACAGCAATTTTTTTAACACTATTTCTTTAAAACTATTATGGGCTGCTCAGTGTTCCTATGCACACAGTCAGGATCACAGCCAAAGTCAGCTATTCTAGGATGCGAGGTGTAAAGACAAGCCCGACTGACCTTTCTGCCTGCTACCTTTGCCTGCCTCGACAAGCGGTCCGAGCTACATTTTCTCTCGCCAGCCCGCGTGGACAGCTGACCATTACACCCACACAGACTGTCCCAACAGTCCCCTTTCATTCCTGTGCAAATATGTCTATCAGTCACCACCGCAACTGCCAGTCGATGTCCCTCAGGAATCTCTCCACCTGTTCCCATCAGAGAGAGAAAGAGCGATGGAGGGAGGGGTGAGATATAGAAAGAGTGACAAAGAGTGTGCGGCATGGAAAGAGACAGAAATACTCAAACTCCCACTGACTGCACCCTGAACGTGACCCTCTGTGTAATGCAACAATTAATGTTAAGAGTCACTCCTCCATATCCAGAAATCCCCCACACATAATCCATATGAGAATCAGCTGTGCTTGAAGGTACCACTTACAAAGGGTTACAAAGAGGACATTTTATATGAATATGTGTTATGGAATGTGTGTGTTGTGTGTTACTTACAATATCTACAGTTGAGGTTAAAAGTTTACATAAACCTTTGCAGAATCCGCAAAATGTTAATTATTTTACCCAACTGAGAGGGATCATACAAATCAAATGTTATTTTTTATTTAGTATTGACCTGATTAAGATATTTCAGGTTTAAGTTGTTTACATATAGTTCACAAGGGGAAGTAAAAGTTGAATTTATAAAAAAGGACCCCATTCAAAAGTTTACATATACGCTTGATAATACCTGAATGATCCACACCTGTGTTTTTTTGTAGTTGTTCATGAGTCCCTTGTTTGTCTTGAACAGTTAAACTGCCCGCTGTTCTTCAGAAAAATCCTTCAGGTCCCCCAAATTCTTAGTTTTTTCAGCATTTTTGTGTATTTGAACCTATTCCAACAACTGTGTGTTTTTGAGATTCATCTTTTCACACAAAAACGTTTTGAATTTGAAGTTTAGGGTAAATTTAGGTTATTTTGTCTTCTGGGAAACTATAGGGCTTTTGCTTCTATATAGATTTTATATATTTAGGCAAAATATAAAAAAAAAATCTACACATTTTCATTCTGTTCAAAAGTTTTCACCCCAGGATCTAAAGGCATTTTGTTTCCTTCTGAAGCATCAGTGAGCATTTGAACCTTCTATAATAGTTGCATATGAGTCCCTCAGTTGTCCTCAGTGTGAAAAGATGGACCTCAAAATCAAACAATCATTGTTGGAAGGGGTTCAAATACACAAAAATGTTGAAAAACCAAAGAAAACCCCCAGCTGAGGATCATTCAGGTAACAACACAGTATTAAGAATCAAGTGTATATAAACTTATGAACTGGGTCTTTTTTAGAAATTTGACCATTATTTTCTCTTATGGACTATATGTAAACGTCTCTTATTTGAAATAACTTATTCAGGTTAGTACTAAATAAAAAATAACATGCATTTTGTAAAATAATTAACATTTAGCAGATTCTGCAAAGGTAAACTTTGAACCTTAACTGTATCTATATCTGTCTGTGTGTGTGTGTGTGTGTGTGTGTGTGTGTGTGTGTGTGTGTGTGTGTGTGTGTGTGTGCGTGTTTGTGACAGGAAATTACAAGCAATTTTTTTTAATATGATGATGTGTTTTATTCCACAATGGTGACAGAAGCTTCACTCACCTGTTCGCACAATTTATTTCCACAGATGAGCATTACAGTGAGTCAGCCAACAGTGTGATCCACTGTACAATCCTGGAAGATACAGGCGGCAGGCTCTTTATCCCAGGCCAGCTCAACACATTCCAACCCTCACAGATACCATCTATTATCGTCTGACATCATCTCTGGGTTACTAGTTTATTGACCCACTAACATTCCACACTAAATGCCTCCTGCATAAAACACTTGACTAGTTACTGACCATCGAGCAGATGCGTTTTCATGCAGAATGGGTTTCAGTGCACTGATTGTAGGGACAGTCTGCCTGGAACAACCCAGGGGTTAAGAGTGTCACTCATTACACATAACTAAGGTCTCAGGCACTCTCCCATTTTTTGGAAACACCAGATTAGATGAGCAATCAAGATATATATTATGTAATATAAGGGGCTTTCTCACCACATAACTAAGTACTAAGAACTTACTAAGAATCAATTTCCCCCTCGGGTAATTTTCCTGGTTGCATACAGACCGACAGCAGGAACTCTGAAGCAGCCGACAGCAAAGTCTTAATTGGTATTATTATTTTGCAGAAATTGCCACAGGCACATATTTCCAATAAGCCTTCAGCAGCCAAACAGTTGAGATATTACACATAGACTGTCCACTGCTGTCCATGAGGCCTGTAGCGTCTCATTCTCATGTGTGGTATTGTTTAACACAGGGTGGAGCTGGAGAAGAGTAGTCTGGTGACCTTTGGGGTCATTGTGTCAGGTTTGTTTAGTCTGCCTTTTTCTGATCATCCCTCAAGAGACGGACACAGATCTTGCACCTGACAAGAGCACAGAGAGAGGGAAGACAAAGCATGATGGAAGAGTGGGAGCATCTAAACGCTACTTGTCAACCTATGAGTAAGGCTTTGTCACTCATGAATACTGGAAAGGTGGAGATGGAGGGGATTTTTGTGTTTATGTGTGTGTTAACACCTCAAGGACGCATAAAACCCACTATAAAACGCCTTCTCTTAGACCAACTATATCTGTGTGGGAAAATTTCCAGAGTGTGTACACGAAACTGATGAAATTGATCACTTCTCTCTGAAATTTAGCCAAACCACTAACAAGGCTGTGTAAACTCCCACGGACAGAAAAACCCAACCCTAGTTTCTTTCTTTCTTTATTCTTTCTAACTGATAACCTTTGCTCAATGTAATTTGTAGGTCAGATAAAAACAAGGAAATAAAGTAGTAAAAAAACAACTGAGGCCTTTGAACTACTTCTGTAGTGTTAAAGGTACCTGCATTCTCATTGGTCAGTCACATATTTGTTGCATTTAATCAGAAAAAAGTAAATGATTGCTTAGTGTGTTGCTAAGTTTATTGCAAATGGTGCTCACTTAGGAAAATATTTTCAGCGTGTTGCTAAGGGCTTGCTAGGGTGTAAGTGGATGCTAGGGCATTGCTATAGTTGCAAGGTGTTGTGGTGGTTGCCAGTGCATTGCTATGCAGTTGCTAGGTGTTCTAAGTCTTTTTGTGTGTTGCTATGTGGATGTCAGGCTGTTGCAATGCAGTACACATTTTCATTGCATTGCTAAGGGGTTGATATAGTGTTTTGGGTGTTGTTAAGAATTTACGAAGGTTTTAAAATGGTTTTAGTGTGTTTCTATGCAGCTGGGTGGTTGTCAAGTCATTGCTATGCAGTTGCTAAGGTGTTCTAAGTGGTATTCTGTGTGTTGATATGCAGTTGGATGTTGTTGGTGGTGGCCAAGGCATTACTATGCAGTTTACCAAGGTGTTCTAAGTGTTTTTGTATGTTACTATGCAGTTGGATGTTGTGAGTGATTGCTGAGGCATTACTGTGCAGTTGCTAAGGTGTTCTAAGTGGTTTTCTGTGTGTTGCTATGCAGCTGGGTGGTTATCAAGGTGTTGCTATGCAGTTGCTAAGGTTTTCTTAGTGGTGTTCTGTGTGTTATTATGCAGTTGGGTGTTGTGGGTGGTTGCCAAGGCATTGCTACGCAGTTGGTAAGGTGTTTTAAGTGTTTTTGTACGTTGCTATGCAGTTGGGTGTTGTGGGTGGTTGCCAAGGCATTGCTACGCAGTTGGTAAGGTGTTCTAAGTGTTTTTTGTATGTTGCTATGCAGTTGGGTGTTGTGGGTGGTTGCCAAGGCATTACTACGCAGTTGCTAAGGTGTTCTAAATGTTTTTTTTTTGTGTTGCTATGCAGTTTGGGGTTTTGAGGATGGTTGTCGAGGCATTGCTATGACTTTACTAAGGTGTTCTAAGTGGTTTTAGTGTATTGCTACGTCGTTGTCAGGGCATTGCTTTAACAATAGTGTACTAAGTGATTTTTTGTGTATTACTTAGGGGTTGCTATGGTGTTGTGGGTGCTTGCCAAGGCATTGCTGTGCAGTTACTAAGGTGTTATAAATGTCTTAGTTGCTATGTGTTTGCAAGGTGCTATGCTGGTGCCAGGGCATTGCTATGTAGGTACCTATGTGATTTTTGTGTGTTGCTATGTTGTTGTCAGGGTGTTGCTATGCAGTTACCATAGTGTCCAAGTGATTTTCAGTGTATTGCTAAGGGGTTTATAGGGTGTTGTGGGTGGTTGGCAGGGCTATGCAGTTACTGAGGTATTTTAAGTGGTTTTCCGTGTTTTGCTATGCAGTTAAGTGTTGTGGGGTGTTGCCAGGGCATTGCTACGCAGTTACTATAGTGTTATAAGTGTTTTTAGTGTGTTCCTATGCAGTTGGGTGTTGTTTGTGGTTTCTAGGGGATTGCTTTGCGATAACCATAGTGTTCTAAGTGTTTTTCAGTGTGATTCTACAGGGTTATGGGTTACTATAGAGTTGTAAGAGGTTTTTAGGGTGTTGCTATGTGAGTGGGTATAGTGGTTTTTTTAGGATGTTGATATACAATTACCAAGGTGCAATAAGTGGTTTTATTGCGGCCATTTATACATTTTATTGGTCTGGCTTCCGATCTCATCTGCGTCCAGCCATTTTAGCTGTACAAAACACCTTGTTCTGCTGCTTAATATTGCAAATTGTTATGTCTTTCCACATTATTTTAATGTATTATCTTAACTATGAGCACACTGGTTTGTAGTGCAAACAGTTTTAGAGTTTACTGAACGTTGTTATTCTTCTCGATATTTCCCTATAGTGGACAATGAACCGAAAGTCTCACCCACAGGCTTACTTGAAGAAAATGTTGGATAAAGGTAGATAGGGCATCTCTCTTCAACAAGGTTAGGTTGTTCAAATTCTTAACCCTGAATGTGAGCAAATGTCAGCTGAATGTCAGCTGGGTGTTTTTGTCCATGTAAACTAATGTCATCTGCTTATCTAAACCATTCAGCAATTGCCACAAACAATATGAATGAAGATCTACTTCATTGAACGGTTTCTGTCTTCCCTTCTCTCCAATGGCCATTCATCAACCTCTGGACAGCCATTTTGCATATTGTAATGCTTCTTTATTATTCTGCATTAGCTTTGTAAGAAAAAAGTGGGAAATCAATGCAAATCCTGTTACTATAACTTGCTTATGTCCATAATAGTCAGTGTGAAGAATCTCATCATGTGGTTTACCCTTTTTATATTCTACAAAGGAACATTAAAACATTGAATTTATGACATGTACCACAGCTCAGTATTTTGATATGTCCAGCCTATGTGATTTCTTTTAGTATGTACATTTAGTGTTTAAATTGACATTATTAGAGTACTGCACTGTTCACACTGTTCTGAGAGAGAAAGCTTAAGACTCATGATCCAAATAATCAAGTATAGTTGTAAAAATGTGCTTTATATAGGAGAAAGTGCAATGTATATTTACTTGGGCTGTGTTTTATCCATGTAAGTGCAAGTGGCATGTTGTTTTGGGGAAATTAGCCAGGAATTATCAACCTCAAGATCATGGTTGAGCAAACAAAGCCAGCCATTTGTTTGCAAAAGATTTCAGTATTAATGTGTATCTGTTTAAATTTTATTTAGATAAGAACAATATGCAGGATCAACTAAATGCTCTTTTGGTGTCTTTGTTGTGTGTTAAGTCAGGCTTGTTGCTGTTCTAAATGAAAAACTCTGACTCCACCTGCTGCTAGTGGTGTATCATTGTCCACATCCAACTGAGGATGTGTACTTTAACACAGTATTACTTTTTGCACATTTCCTTCATTTAATTAGTTAAATGGAAGGTATGTGATAAAAGTAATTTAATTTATGTAAAATTAATGTTAAAATGAGCTATATATTTATTTATTTACATTTTTACCACACAAAACACACATTTTTCTTGCGCTACAAATATTTTAACAGTTTCAGCTTAAGATTCATTAACGTCACCAGGAGAACAAGCAAAGACAAAGTGGGAAAGTTTTATTTCAGTAGTTTGGCTGGTAGAAAAAATATGAATAGAAATATGATAAGCTGTAGTCTGAGCATTTCAGGATTTATAGACTTTTGTCTATTTACATCCTGAACAATAATGAGCGATATTCTCTATACAATAAATGTTCCTGCCTATTGGAGAAAAAAACAAAACAAAAACAGATAAGAGCTTTTTCAAAAAGCAGGAACATTAAGACTATAAATTGATCACAGTATCTTAGCTTCTGTAATGTAGTTTATTGTGTCTCCTTGATAATTTGTAAATATATATTCATGTACAGTATAGTACATCCACACTCACACTCACTAAAAGGCAAAATAATCTTTGTAAAATCGGCCATTCACACTCCCATAAAAGATTAAAAAATCCAACTGTTTAAAATAAGTATGAGCAGCCACATAAAGCTTGAAAAGCTATCTAGGATTGATGGAATGCTCTAAAAGATGTTAGGCAGCAAACGGTAGGGCACGGCTGCAGTGTAGCGCTCCCAGTCCTTGCCGTACTTGTTGCTACAGCGGTGCTCATCACGAATGCAGCGGTGCACCAGTAGGATGGTCATGTAGATGATGTAAAAATAGGGCAGCAAGTGCTCACCACCGCAGGACAGGCAGTATGCTAATGAGCCCATCAAATCGCCCGTGTAGTTCATGTGACGAGCCACTCCCCAAAACCCAGAGGTCATCAGTTTGCTCTTGTGAATCCCGCCATCGGCCGATTGGTACGAACACTCGATGAAGGTGGGCTTCTTACCCCAGATTTTGCAGTTACCCTCTGTGCGACGGAAAAGGTCTTTCTGGTGATTGCCTGAGCGGAAGATGTAGTAGCCTGCCAGACCCAGGATGAGGACACCTGCGGCATGAGGTGTAGAAAGCTGGACAGGGTTGTAGACCAGGTAAAGGCCCTAAAGAACAAGAACATGAACCAAGATCAACATGGCATAATCAGCATTACTCCTCCTAAAATCAATGAAGCTGTATGAGGTCAATAGAGAATCCAATGCCACATCCAACACAAATCAATCCCTGTAAATGCAGCTCAGAAGCACACCTGTAGTGTGTAGAGGAAAGGAAGCCACACACAGTCTCCCCAGCCCAGGTACCAGCCGAAGTGATCGTGGCAGATGTCTATAGTCTTGAGGTACCAGGCTTCATTCCAGAAGAAGTCCAACACATAGATGGCCTTTGACGGGAATAATATGAATGAAATGAAAAACACTTTATGAATCAATAATGGAAAAAAATGTTGTTGAATCTAGCCAGTATACACTATATTGCCAAAAGTAGTCATTTCCATGGGTACAAATCCTAATGTTTAAGCATTTAAGGATATTCCAGGGGTTTGTGTTCTTCTAATTTGATAGCAACAGCTTTGACAGGACCCTTTTCTATTCTAACATGACAGTGCCTCTGTGTATAAGGTAAGGTTCAAAAAGAAATGATTGATTCAGTCAGTGTGGAAGAACTTTACTGGATTGCAGAAAGCCAATTCCTAATCCCAGCTGAACATCTCTGGAGTGACTTTCAATGCAGACTTTGAGCCAAAAACTCATCACTAAACACCAATGACTTGTAACTATGGGTACAGTCATTTTTGACACTTCCAAAATGGTTGCAACAGAGATGGAAAGACAATTTATAAATACATGAATTGTTTCCATCTTTGTTGCCACAGTTAGTTTGGAAGTTTGCCTTTTTCTGATCTAAAGAAGGGGTTTTCCAATACTTTGGTCCATATAGTGTATGCACAAGTCATTGGTGTTTGGTGATGAGTTTTTGGCTCAAGGTCTGCATTTAAAGTCACACCAGAGGTGTTCATCTAAGATTAGGACTTTGCTTTCTGCAGACCAATCAAGTTCTTCCACACTGACTGAATTAATCATTTCTTTTTGAACCTTGCCTTATACACAAAGGCATTGTCATGTTAGAACTGAATTGGGTCCTGTCAAAACTTTTGCCTTAAAATTAGAAGCACCCAATCCCCTAGAATATCATTTTATGCTTAAACATTAAGATGTGTACTCATGGAAATTACTAAATTAGTCAAACCTGTTCATTAGAAAGGGGTGTCCCAATACTTTTAGCAATATAGTGTATGTAATAGTAAAACACTACAGTTGTTTCATAGTGCCACCTAATGGCTGCATGACTCACTTGCAAAACATTGACCAGGATCATGGAGTTTGTCACATAACCATACAGCTCTTGTTGTTTGGCCGCGTAAGATAAGTTAATCAGGGTCCATGCCACGATACCTGGACGGCCATTGAAGAAAAGCTTGAAGTCAAACCATTTTCCTATACGAGGGTTGAACTCAATTCCCATCATGTAGTTGTAGAAGATGTTGCCTGTGAATTTACTGCAAATCAAACAAGAACAAGACAGAACCCATTTAGTGTGTACATGTATTTTACTTTTTGGACAGCACAAAGAAACTCTTTTTTGTGACCAATGGTCAAAAGAAAAAAGGAAAAAAGATTAAAAAACACCACATCGTTTGTAATTAAAAAACAACAAAAGCTAAAAGTAAAATAATTAAGTACAATAATTCATTATTTATTATTATTATTTACATTATATATTAAATTAGGCATTTAAAATGTTCAAAAGAACACCAAGACAGATTTACATTTTCATTTATAGTTTTACAACACACATCTAATCCAACTCAAAACCAAATTTCAGTCATAAATTTAATGGGCCAAACCACTATTACTTTAGTGAGTGTTTAAAATCTAGACACGATCCTATTAAAACTAAAGCTTTTTGAGATGTAAAAAATTAATTGTGTCATATCTTTTTGAACAGCTTATGTAATATTAAAACCAGAAAATTGATTAATGTAATAAACAGACAGAAACATTTAAGGTAAGGTGACCAGATTTCTGAAATGAAAACTGGGGACTTTTCATGGTTCAGTGGTCAAAACATCACCGAAATCTCACTTGTGATTATCTATAAATAAAAAAAAAACAATATGTTTTTTTTTTATTGTTGTGGGGTTCCATATATTAATATCAAAATTAATAATTACAGTGAAGTTTGAGGATCAAACCTACCCTAGTTTTTTAATACACTTCACCAAAAATTACACTATGAAAAATAATAAATAGTAACTATTGCAAATAGCAAACATATCAAAACAGTATTATAATAAAATTATGGCTTTTCAAAAACACATTAGAAATCAAAGAATACATATGAGAACATATGATAAATAAAACTAGATTTAACATTTTCACAAAGTACAGTAATTACAACTTTTCAAATTGTATGTGTATGCTTTTAGAAATTAATCTTTTCTATCCCTTATCAGGCTTATTATTTTGCATTTTAGGCTCATTTTGACCACAATGTATGTGCTTTCGGCAAATGTAGTTGTGCAAGTGCAATTGACTAGTTAATTTTTGCTTTTATATTATTCATATTGTAGTTGTGAAGGACATTTCAGGAATGTTTAATGTTGTGTGCAAAACAATCCTGCAACTAGGCCTGTCGCATTAATCAAAATATCGACTTATTGCACAATGTATATGTATGTATATTTTCATTACCTCAATAATTTTTTGGTGACGCAATATATTGCCCATTATATTTACATAAATATTTATGTCATCATGTTTCTTGCATTCCACTTGAGCCTGTGTAGTCATGAAGTGCAAGTTTAATAAAAAAAATGCTTCTATAAAAAAAAAAAAGTTTCATCATTTGTGACTTTGTGCATACAGACATCTGACTGCTAGGTAGGGATTGTGTTTTTCAGCAATAGTGTGCACCCTTAATTTACAGAGAATAGAAGGTAGATGGAAGAATATAATGCTTTGGGCATTTTTATTTTTTTTCCTACTTGTTACTTTGCACTTTTTGTTAAAAATGTGTATTTACTATTCATTCAAGTTTTTTAAGGTATCTAATATTTTGATACTTTATTTTAATGATCTAAATATTCTTAAGAATTAAATGTTTGTTGTCATTTGAAAGTGTGCAGGCCTTCTTGCATTATTATGCTGTTATATTATGATTATATATTCAGTGGCTCAAAATGGTCTTAAAATAACAATAATATCTTAAAATGACAATAAAAAAACTGTTATTGTGACAGGCCTACCTGCAACCTTATCATGCCTTACAGTACTCTGTTTTTGAATTAACCAATCACATTCAAACTCTCGCTGAAAAGTAATTGTAATCCTGTTGGATTCTGTTGGTTTCAATATTACATTAAATGTGGAAAAAGATGAAATAATTTTACTTTTTACATCTCAAAGCTTCAGTTTAACATGTGTAGACTTTCTATACCCACTGTATGCACAGTAAATAATAAAAATGTGTTTTCTCACCAGTCCTCTGGGTTGGTAGGGAACAGATAAGCCTTAATGAAAGCGAAAGTGGACACGGCATAGCCGAGGATATTGGTGCACCATAAGAGAGGGATCCAGTTGTCAATGATGATGGTTGGTGAAAACCAGTGGAAGTATTGAGCATTAGCCACCCATAAAACATGAGTGATTATCCAGCACTGGAGACCGTTGACTTCATACTTATTAATCAAACCTGAGAGCAAGCAACACATTCATATTATATAATTTAAATATGGTTTTGATACATTTTATCACACAAACCAATAAGTAAGTAGAAATGACATAAGTACATTAGCATTACTTTTTTAATATATACAGTGGTGGCCAAAAATATTAGAACACTATTATTTTCACCAGCTAAAAGGTCAGTTATTTTTATCTTTTGCTGGAGTGTGTCAGTAGGTAATATCAGATTACATTTCCAAATATTCATTTAGCCATTTATTGTAATAATCCAGTGAGATTTTTGTTTGCACAAGGAGTCTGACAACAGCCAGTGCTCCACACAGAGATCTGATCTCATCATCATCCAGTCTGTCTGGAATGACATGAAGAAACAGAACAAACTGATACAGACTAAATCCAGAAGAACTGTGGCAACGTCTGCAAGATGCTTCAAGAATTCTGTCAAAAATAATGTCATAGATTTTCTTTATCAATTAACTTCTATTAACTAAATTAAATCAACATTCGGTTTTACCATCTTTCTTAAAGCAGTTTTTGCCGGTAGGTCTCTTAAAAGCATCTGACAGGTTTGAAAGCATTTTGGAGACAGTTCTTCTGGATTTAGTCTGTCTCAGTTTATTCTGTTTCTTTATGTCATTCCAGACAGACTGGATGACGATGAGATCAGATCTCTGTGTGGAGCACTGGCTGTTGTCAGACTCCTTGTGTCTCACTGCATTACTACAATTAATGGCAAAATGAATGTTTGGAAATGTAAACTGATATTTCCTACTGACACACTACAGCAACATACTTTTTTAGCTGGTGAAAATATTAGTGTTCTAATCATTTTGGCCACCACTGTATATATTTTTGTCCTTATGACAAATTAAATATAGATTTTTTTTTACCTGCTGGTGTCCGGGCACCTTCCCGAACTCCTCCCACATAACCTGGAAGAATCTTGTGCAAAAAATCTGGAACACACATGTACAGCACCACCTAGTGTAGACACAACCAAATCTCACAACTCCATTCAAATATTTTTTACTGCATATATTATTTTTTTCTGTGCACACCTGAAATGTGACCCAGATAGCGTAGATCTTGGCAGCAGCCCATGTGAAGGAAGGGGCTCGGTTCCAGATGGTGAGCAGGGTGGCGTCACCGTTGTAGAGGTCCAGTAAGGGATGGGTGATGGAGCACTGGTACTGATCACATGCCATGATGAAGAAAAAGACGATGAAGGGGGCAAAGCACAGTAGCAGGATCACACCTGTCAGAGAGAACCAATCCACCTCCCTACAGAGATCAATAGATTAGCAGTCAGATTAGACTCAAAATAAGATATAATTTTTACGGTATAACCTAAGTGATAACAGCAGTATATTGTTTAACCATGCAACGCCACATGTCCTATTCATCATGTTTATGTTTTTGTCTGCTTAACAGCACCATACAAACTTGTGTATCTTGTATTAGAGCAGTTCAAAGTTGGTGCTTTACGTACAATTCTCTCATACTGACCACTGAATGATGTGTCTCTGTGAGGATTTGAGAATTAGAATTGTTGCTCTCCACAAAGATGGCCAAGGCTATTAGAGGTTCAGTAACACCCTGAAACCGAGTTACACTACAGTGGTCAGGGTCATACAGAGGTTTTCCAAGATGGGCTCTTTTCGGAAAAGGCCTTGCAAGGGTCAATCAATGAAGTTGAGCACTCGTTCTCTGCGTCAGGTGCAGAACTTTGCTTCAAAAAATAGATGCATGAGTGCTGCCAGCATTGCTTTAAAGGTTGCGGAAGTAGAAGGTCAGCTTGTCTGTGCTCAGACCATACGCCGCACACTGCAACAAGTCGGTTTGCATAGGCGTCGTCCCAGAAGGAAGCCTCATCTGAAGCTGGCTCACAAGAAAGCCTGCAAACAGTTTGCTGAAGACAACCTGTCCAAGAGCATGAATTACTGGAACCATGTCCTGTGGTCTGATGAGACTATAATATAAACTTGTTTGGCTCAGATAGTGTCCAGCATGTGTGGCGATGCCCTGGTGAGGAGTACCAAGGAAATTGTGTCTCGCCTACAGTCAAGCATGGTGGAGGTAGCATCATGGTCTGGGGCTGCATGAGTGCTGCTGGTACTGGGGAGCTGCAGTTTATTGAAGGAAACATGGATTCCATTATGTACTGTACATTCTGAAGTAGAACATGATGCCTTCTCTCCAGAAACTAGGCAGAACGGCAGATTTCCAACATGATAACGATCCCAAACACCACCAAGATGACAACTGCCTTGCTGAGGAAGCTGAAGGTGAAGGTGATGGGATGGCCAAGTATGTCCAGACTCAAGCGTAAGGTGGAGAAGCACCATGTGTCTAATGTCCAGCAGCAAGTTGCTGAAATGTGAGGGGTGTACTCACTTTTGTGACATACTGTACATGTATGTATGTGTATTTATATAATTTACATAATAAATATACACAGTACGCACACATATAGTATGCAAACAAATAATTTGATTCTGAAACTTTGATTTTGAATCGATTAATCGCGACTATTTGTTTTGCGGATCCAATTCGTAGTACAGTATACAACTGATTATACAGTTCATTTACTTTCATTTGTCGTAAAACTTTGATTCAAATAATTTTATATTTGAATCTACAGTACATGTCTGTCTGGTCTGTTTATTATAGGAATAGCTCATTTAAAAACATATCATTTACTCACGTTTTTTGTACTGAACAAAATCTGTACAACTTTGTTCCTTCTTTGCAACACAAAAGGAGATATTTGTAGCAGAATGTCCAAGGTGCTTTTTGTCCACACAGTGAAAGTGAATGATGAGAACATCTGTCAAGTGTCAATTAAAATGTTTTGTGAATACTGTCTTAGTTTTTGTTTATTCCTCACACAAAGCTACCATATAGCTCCAGAAGACTTGGAATCAGGTCATATTGACTACTTTTTTATTTTCACTACATTGGATTTTATATTTATGACAGAGTGGTTAGAGTGGGGGCTTTTTAATGATGCTTTAATTTAATATTAAAAATGAATTGAAGCAATGACGATTCTGAAAGAAAACACACTTGAGATCATACTGTTGCTGTAACAAATACAACTTTCATGCGCATCTGATTAGCAAATAAACCATGTATTTCGATTTCGGCATTGTTTCATGGATATTTTAGCAAATAGTTTGCTTCGTACATTTACTTTGACAACAGTAAATTAAAGTTAATTACTTTACATTCAACTGCACTGTGCATGCATGTTTTAAACACACATCCTATGTTCTGACTGATCCATGCAGCGTATCTATTCTAACTTCTCAGGTTATGTCAACAACATGACCCATTTTAGATGTGGTCAAAATAACAACAACAGTGGTTATATATAAACAAATTTTAATTGTTTAATCAAAATTATTGTTAGGGATAATTTATCAGTCAATAGATACTGATAAGGACACGTCCTTACTGTTCCCTTGACTACTTTTACGATAAGTTTATGGTTTTATAGTATAGTTGCATTGCAGTTCATTGCAAATTGACAACTGGAACATAGCAACCAGAACATTTTTAATTTCCTTTTATGTTCTACAGTCATACAGGTTTGCAGCGACATGAGGGTGAGTAACAATACCAATGTTATATGTGACCCTGGACCACAAAACCAGTCTTAAGTCGCTGGGGTATGTTTGTAGCAATAGCCAAAAATACATTGTATGGGTCAAAATTATTGATTTTTCTTTTATGCCAAAAATCATTAGGAAATTAAGTACAGATCATGTTCCATGAAGATTTTTTGTAAAATTCCTACTGTAAATGTATCAAAATGTAATTTTTGATTAGTAATATGCATTGTTAAGAACCTAATTTGGACAACTTTAAAGGTGATTTTCTCAGTATTTTGATTTTTTGCACCCTCAGATTCTAGATTTTCAAATAGATGTATCTCGGCCAAATATTGTCCTATCCTCACAAACCATACATCAATAGAAAGCTTATTTACTGAGCTTTCATATTATATATACATCTCAGTTTTGTAAAATTTAACCTTATGACTGGTTTTGTGGTCCAGGGTCACATATTAAAGAAATAGTTCACCCAAAAATAAAAATTCTGTCATTAATTACTCACCCTCATGTCATTCCAAACCCGTAAGACCTTTGTTCATCTTCTGAACACAAAATAAGATATTTTCAATGAAATCCAAGAGCTTTCTTACCCTGCATAGGCAGCAACGCAACTACCACATTCAAGGCACAGAAAGGTAGTAAGGTTATAGTTAAAATCATTGTGATATCAGTGGTTCACCGGTATGTGCTAGAAATGGGTCAGAACACTCTCGGATTTCATTAAAAATATCTTAATTTGTGTTGCGAAGATGAATGAAGCTCTTACAGGTTTGGAACAACATGAGGTTGAGTAATTAATGACAGAATGTTCATTTTTGGGTTAACTATCCCTTTAATTTCACTTGTGCTAAGCTTTTGGGTGGCTCAAACAAGCAATATGACTAAACACAAAAAATGTTCAAATAAAAAATACTACACATGCAGTTTACATTATAATACTGAATCAAACAATGCTTTGTGTGTCACTAAATTAATGCAGTAATGCGGTGGCTTACCATGCTCTTCCCCATTGTACCGGCTCCTTTGCATTGTTTTTCACCCCTGCCCGGGCTCCATTTGATGTGCCCTTATGGCGCTTTCTCACACCGTTTTCAGTCGTCATTATGTCTGAGGGAGAGAGATTTAGAAAGCACAGAGAAAGTGAGAGTGGGAAGAGCATTAAAAATAACCTCTGAGACGGTGAACATGTCTCTAGCAAAAGTGTACAAGGTAAGAACAAAGTGCACAGCCGATAACAGATAACAAACAGGTGTTACATATGTGCTAAATATGATAAGTTCATGGTTTTTAAATAATGATTATAACATATCATATGATAAATAATCTCAGAACCAGGCCAGGGTTGTTTCCCTTAGTGCAATGCTATCTCTCTGACTGATATGAGGTTGTTAATTGTGTGCTTTGGTTATGCAAGCAAAGGTAGTTGCTCTGCATGAATCTGTTTCCAGTATTTGGATTTTTAGTCCACTGAAAACTCTTTTTGTCTTTTATAATAGGCATATTAACAAATATGCATATGAATAACACCAAAAGCAATGTTCCACCCAGCATTATATAGTTTAAAATATGCAACAGCATATTAATTTATGCAAAAAAAAGAGTATACAGTATAACAGTATCAATAATAAGGTGCATAGGAAGATATTAAACATGCTAAAAACTATGATAATCTAAACAAAGAGGAAAATGATCCAAATCAATTTCAGTTATGGCATAATTTCCATATTTATATTTTAAAAAAGTGTTCTTGTTTACCAAAAAGGCAACATTATCACTAAATATCATGTTTGAGATTAAATAGACACCAAGGTAGGAATGTCCATGACTGTTCAAATGTTGTCAAAAGGTAATTCCTTGACTTATAATAATTTTTTATAAAACTCAACAGGGCTAAAAGTGGCCAAAAACACCCAATCATGTGTCCCGCTGATATAACACACCTGTGCGTCAATCTTCTTTTGCCAAGTAAATGTGCTTCTTAAGCTTATTGCGACAAAAACCAGTTTAAAGTGAAATATGATTCCAGTCGTAACAAACTTCCTGGAGTGTAAGGATTTAGTCGTATTATCATTCTCCAGTGTTACAGTTGTAATTACCTCAAACTGATACGATAATTAAGCAGGATGCATAGTAAAAAAGTCTTTGAAAGGTGTGCATACAGTGCTCGATACAGTATTTATATACAGTAGTTTACAATGCAGTCATGTCACACTCCAAATAATTATTATAATCTGTTGATAAAGTCGCAAAAGGGAAGTGCTGCACACTAAACACATACCAGAGAGATATACCAATAAACTGTGCATGCACTTTACAATGCTGGAAATATGTATTTAAAATACATATTACATTATAATAAGTGGCAAAATTTCAAATACATAAAAGTAATTGTTTAAAAAGTGAAATATCACAAAAGCTTACAGTTGTAGGGGTGATGCTGCGCCACTCCACGCTGCCCAGATGTTCACAGTGATGAAACGGGCAAAGGGGAGTCTCTGGCCGCATTCTAACTCCACCCACAGTCGACGCAATGACTTTACATCCAATCAGAGGCAGATGAAATACATACTCGTGTTAGTGATTGGACAACCGAGACCTGAAGCCATGAGCGCCTGATGAGCTCAGAACAAGCATTCTGTTGTTTTCGTCAAGGGCATCCACCTGCACCACATTTACGCAGTTACATTAGCGTTAGAAATGATAAATAAATGACAGCTATAGCAACTTATCGAAGAATTTATTGGAATGAAAAAGTCAGCCTTTTCATAAACACACGTAAAAGCTCTATTTGGTACACTGGCAAATTAGTTTACACATTAAAAAAGCGAATTTTATATATTGTAATTTGTATTAAATACAGCTTATTATTAAAAGCTAATAATCAGTGTATAATTGCTAATAAAACATAAATTAAATGTATTATAACATTTAATATTGATGCATTATTCATTTATTTTATATTTATTCTAGTATTTTTAATATCGAAAAAGCAGTTTGACATTGTTTAGACGTTTATTCTTACAGATAGACTATTTAAAACTTTAAATAGGCTACTACTGTCACAAGGAGGGTCAGAGACGTGCGGATCCATTTGCAGCATTTATTTGATACAAAACAAACACAAAGGGGCAGGCAGAAATCGTGGTCAAAACAGGCAGAAAGGTCGGGGCTGGCAGCGAGAATCAAAACACGGGAAGGAGTTCAGGAATCAAAAACACAGGAAATCAAACACGGGAATAAACGCTCGGAAATAATGACCAGAAGGAACAATAAGACTTCGCAGAGTGGCTGTGTGTGGGAGAAGCTTAAAGGTCCACTGAAGTGCCTTGAAACAAGCAGCGTTATTCTATGTGGTGACATACTTTTAACTGAAACAAAAACATATCGCCCAGCCCCGCCCACTAATTTTGACTAGCCAATAGCGTTCCATTTATATCTGCTCGGGCAAGAGCCGTTGAGCTCGGTAAAGCCGCATTTGTAAACTTATGACAGCCACAGACTAATAAATTACCCCACAGCTTCAATATGAAACTTGCTAAAACGAAATAGTGATCATAATCATGCTGAGGCTGTGTAGTTTAATACATACCGTCCGCACATATGAGCGCTTATGATCTGCTCCGGCCGGTAAAGTCTAGAAGGGATACAGCTAAGGCTACTGGGCATGCGCACATCAGTCTAACGTTATTTTTGTCACACTGTACAACAATAATACTTTTTTTATATTATAGTAAGGGCTAAGTTTAGGGTTGGGGTAGGTGTAGACGTTAATAAAACACAATCTAATAGGTAGAACAATTAATTTCATTGTTAGTTTCCGGTCTGAGCTGTATACCCTCTAGCCACAACCGCTCCGGCCGGGTTAATGCGTCTCTGTGTAGGGGGCGGGACATTACGGACTCTAGAGAGCATTTGATTGGACAGAACGTTTGATGAGAAACTGAAGTGCACGGTGATATCATCCAAATCCTTGATTCATATTGGCGGAAGTGACGAGACTGTAAGTTTTGAATGGCCATAACTTGTAAACGCGAATTTTGTCTTTGTTTTGCAGCACACTAGCTTATAGATAACCTTAAGGCTAATATATTCATACTAAAAGCCCAAAAACTTTAATTTTGATTTCAGGGGGACTTTAAATGCAGTCAGTGTGATGAGGTGCAGCTGTGAGCGGTAATCAGTAAAGTGAGAGCAGGTGAATGCAGTGATTAGTGCAGTGGCTTGTGGGAAATGAAGTCCATGAAGTGTGGTGCAAGAGTTGATGATGACAGGATAGACCAGATACGTGACAGAGCCCCTCCCCAAGGAGCGGCTTCCAGACGCTCTAACCACCTAATACAACCTGGAGGGTGGTGGAGCGGAGGCAGAACAGGGGGAGGGATGGAGGGCCAGGTCCATGTAGGGGTACTGGAACCACGAACTGAGGCGGAGCCGACGGAGGGAGAAGCCATGGCGGAGGAAGGGTTGGCTCCTGCATGGGGCCGACCGACGGAGGTGGAGCCGGTGGAGCCCGAGGCGGAACCGGAGAGTCGATGGTCCTGGGCGACACAGAGGATCCGGAGGGCCAAGGCGGAACCCAAGGCTCTGGCGACCCCGGCGGAGATGGAGGTCCGGAGGTACGCAGCGGAGCCGGAGTGACAGAGGATCGAGGCTGTGCCCACGGGAGGGAGGAGGTCCACAGAGCCGGCAGGACGGAGTGACGAGGCGCAGCCGGAGGAGTAGAGTCCAGAGGCGAAGGTGGGGCGACGACTGACCGGGGCAGAGCCGGAGAGACGATGGAGCCCGGAGGAGCTGGTGGGCCGACGGCCGACAACGGAGACGAGGGAGCACAGAGCCGGGGTGGAGCCGCAGGGTCGGAGGGCCGAGGTGGAGTCCAGGACTCTGAGACTGGAGGTGATGGTGAGGGATCCTTCAGTCTGGACACCGATGGAGACTGGCAGTCCCACGGCAAGTCCTCTGCACCGAAGGTGGGATGTGGGTGAGCAGAGGGACTGTCAGGAGACAGAGGTGGCGGGACTGGAGCAGCAGGGAGGGTGGGTGGGAACAGTCCATGCATGAGCTCCGTGACCAGAACCGGGCAGACAGGAATCTCAGGACGACTGGATGGAACCAGCGGAGGCTCTGGAAGGCCGGGCGGAACCAGCGGAGGCTCTGGAAGGTCGGGCGGGACCAGCGGAGACTCTGGAAGGCCAGGCGGGACCAGCGGAGACTCTGGAAGGCCGGGCGGGACCAGCGGAGACTCTGGAGGGCCGGGCGGGACCAGCGGAGGCTCTGGAAGGCCGGGCGGAACCAGCGGAGGCTCTGGAAGGCCGGGCGGGACCAGCGGAGGCTCTGGAAGGCCGGGCGGGACCAGCGGAGGCTCTGGAGGGCCGGGCGGGACCAGCGGAGGCTCTGGAAGGCCGGGCGGGACCAGCGGAGGCTCTGGAAGGCCGGGCGGGACCAGCGGAGACTCTGGAGGGCCGGGCGGGACCAGCGGAGGCTCTGGAAGGCCGGGCGGGACCAGCGGAGGCTCTGGAAGGCCGGGCTGAACCAGCGGAGGCTCTGGAAGGCCGGGCTGAACCAGCGGAGGCTCTGGAAGGCCGGGCTGAACCAGCGGAGGCTCTGGAAGGCCGGGCTGAAACAGCGGAGGCTCTGGAAGGCCGGGCTGAAACAGCGGAGGCTCTGGAAGGCCGGGCGGGACCAGCGGAGGCTCTGGAAGGCCGGGCTGAACCAGCGGAGGCTCTGGAAGGCCGGGCTGAACCAGCGGAGGCTCTGGAAGGCCGGGCTGAACCAGCGGAGATTCTGGAAGGCCGGGCTGAACCAGCGGAGGCTCTGGAAGGCTGGGCTGAACCAGCGGAGGCTCTGGAAGGCTGGGCAGCACCAGCGGAGGCTCTGGGAAGGCGGCCATCTTGCAAACAGGCTCTGGAAGGGCGGCCATCTTGCGAACAGACTCTAGAAGGGAGGTCATCTTGTGAAAAGACTCTAGAAGGGCATCCATCTTGTGAACAGGCTCTGGAAGGGTGTTTACCGTGGGAACATTGTTGTCATCCTTGATTCCCACAGTAAAGGGAGAGCCACTCATTTGCAGAGCAATGTCCACGTAAGTTTGTAGAGTCCAGCCAGGTTCAAACGTGGGCATCAGTGAAGCCAAAGGCTCTAAGAGTCCTCCACGGAAAAAAATAATCAGGCAGCCATCATCCATAGTAGACTGATTAGCCAATTCGATGAAGTCCATCGCATACTCCTCAATAGTCCGCTCACCCTGCTTGAGACGCATGATCTGTACAGTGGGGTTCGTGCTGGAACCGGATGACACCATACTAGCTGCTGGATCCTTGTAGCGGCGAAGTCTTCTGTCACAAGGAGGGTCAGAGACGTGCGGATCCATTTGCAGCATTTATTTGATACAAAACAAACACAAAGGGGCAGGCAGAAATCGTGGTCAAAACAGGCAGAAAGGTCGGGGCTGGCAGCGAGAATCAAAACACGGGAAGGAGTCCAGGAATCAAAAACACAGGAAATCAAACACGGGAATAAACGCTCGGAAATAATGACCAGAAGGAACAATAAGGCTGTATCCGAAATCGCCCCCTATACCCTATTCACTATTCCCTACATTAGTCCACTCATACAGTTCACTTGAAGGAGTGAATGAAAACGAGTGAGTGAATTCGGACACTGAGTGCACCGGAAGGACTGCCGCTTTTGCATAGTATGCTTGCTGTTTAACAATCATTTAAAACGGACAGTTCCAGTAGTAAGATTAAAGCATTTATCTTGAACTATGTCACGGAAATTACGTTTAAACCCTAGTTAAACAATTTAATAATCAATTAACAACGAATTTATACCCGTGTTGTACACTGTATTACGCCATGGACAAGCGCGTTGTAAAATGAACAGATGGATGATTCAGCTGCATGCGCCATCTTTTGGCGAGACACGGGAATTCAATCTGCCTGTGGCGCGACTCTCACAGTGCATTATGGGTAATCTGTAGCCTTTGAGTGTACATCGGTTGTACACTCGTTTTTGCGGTGCATTGTGGGATTGAATGAGTGCACTCGAGAACGTCCACTATGGTTTCGAACACCACTTAAAATGGATGTCCCCTCAAATAGTGCACTATTTGAGGGTATAGGGGGCGATTTCGGATACAGCCTAAGACTTCGCAGAGTGGCTGTGTGTGGGAGAAGCTTAAATGCAGTCAGTGTGATGAGGTGCAGCTGTGAGCGGTAATCAGTAAAGTGAGAGCAGGTGAATGCAGTGATTAGTGCAGTGGCTTGTGGGAAATGAAGTCCATGAAGTGTGGTGCAAGAGTTGATGATGACAGGATAGACCAGATACGTGACAACTACACTACCAGTCAAAAGTTTTGAACAGTTTTACTGTTTTTTAAAGAAGTCTCTTCTGCTCATCAAGCCTGCATTTATATAATCCTTAATACAGCAAAATCAGCAACATTGTGAAATATTTTTGCTATTTTAAAATAATTTCTATTTGAATTTATTTAAAAATGTAATTTTTTTCTTGTGATCAAATCTGAATTTTTAGCATTACTCCAGTCTTTAGTGTCACATGATCCTTTAGAAATCATTCTAATATGCTGATTTGTTGTTCAAGAAACATTTATGATTATTATTGTTATTAATATTATTTTGTTTTTATCATTTATTACTATTATTTATAAATATTTAAAACAGTTGAGTAAATTTTTTCATGATTCTTTGAATAGAAAGATAAGCATTCATCTGAAATAAAAAGCTTTTGCAACAATATACACTACTGTATGCAATTCAAAAGCCTGGAGTCAGTGTAATTTATTTATTTATTTTGCTTTATCTTTGAAGATGACTGATCAAAAGTGATAATAAATATATTTATAATGTTACAAAAGATTTCTATTTCAGATAAATGCTGTTCTTCTGAACGTTCTATAAACAGGAGAAAATTCTACTCAGTATAATAATAATAAATGTGTTTTAAACAGCAAATCAGGATATTAGAATTATTTCTGAGGGATCATGAGACTGGAGTAATGATGCTAAAAATTCAGCTTTAAAATTACAGAAATAAATTACATTTTAAAATATATTCATATAGAAATCAGATATTTAAAATAGTTAAAATATTTCACAATATTACTGCTTTTACTGTATGTTGGATCAAATAAATGCAGGCTTGGTAAGCAGTAAAGCCTTTTTTAAAAACATTAAAAATCTTACTGTTCAAAAACTTTTGACTGGTAGCGTACGTTGACAAATATATTTTATGTGTTGGTTTTCATGTTGTTTATCGAAGAATGTTTAACATCAATATTTGTTCCAAAGTACCGTCTTTGTTATTCGTTACTGTAAATATTCTGTAGTTTTCAGCTAGATTTAAATAGTTTAACTAACGCTAAACTACTACTTTTATTTTGAAGTGCAGAACTGTACAGACCGGAAATGGAACTACAGTAGCCTAAATAAAAGTTTTGAGTTCTGTTGCACGTCTACTCTCTCAGGTGCAGTTGTAGAGTTGTTTTGATACATTTTAAGTCATTTGTAGCGGTGCAAAAATGGGTCGCAAGGTTACATTAGCGACGTGCTCCTTGAATCAGTGGGCACTGGATTTTGAAGGCAACTTGACAAGAATACTTAAAAGTAAGTTATGATTTTCACCTGCAAACTGTCACCAGTAGTAGTAGTAGTAGCAGTAACTGACAGTACTAAAGGTCTTATGATCTTAAAGGGACCTCGTCGCATTTTTAGATCTGCTTTATTCTCCAAAACAGGTATTGAGATAGCCAAACAGAAAGGAGCCAAGTACAGACTGGGACCAGAGCTAGAAATCTGGTAATATTGTGTCACAGACTGTAAATATTTAACGAATGTGTGATGCATTTGTACACTTCAGAGTTTCAAGTGCTAGTTGAATATTTACATTATATGTTATATTTTATGTATGTTTCTTGAGCACTAAATCAGCAAATTAATTATAGGAACTATTATTAATAAATGTATACCAATTGATTATGTTGAGTACAAAATTAGCATATTAGAATGACAATTGCTGATAATTCAGTTTTGTCGTCACATAATAAAATATATTCAAATAGAAAACACACTCAAAAACATATATACAGTTCAATACAAAAATAAATGATACTGTATTTTGTGTTCTTTTACAAATGTTTCATATGCGTCAGTGGGTACGGCTGTGCAGATCATTTCTACGAGTCAGACACCCTACTCCATTGTTTCCAGGTTCTGAAGTCGCTCTTGGAATCTCCTTTGACCCAAGACATCATCTGTGATGTGGGAATGTAGGTGATATTGTTTACAACATGATGATTTCTGTTGTTTTTTGCTTTATGGTTTCTTTTAACTTCACTTTCATGTGCTCTTTCTACAGGCCTGTTATGCATCACAATGTTCGATATAACTGCAGAGTTATTTTCTTGAACAAGTAAGATTTTACTCTAGTTCAGTATTATAAAGCATTTGCGTTGCTGCTTAATGATCAGATAATTACAATAATGCAAAATATTTATGTATAATAATACACTGCTTTGTTTATTTTTTTAAAGAAGTTTCTTATGCTCATTAAGGCTGCATTTATTTGACCAAAAATCCAGAAAAAAATTTACTATTATGAAATATTTTCAATGTAATTTTTTCTATGTAAATATATTTTAAAATGTAATTTATTCCTGTGATGCAAAGCTGCATTTTCAGCATCATTACTGTAGTCTTTAGTGTCACATGATCTAATATGCTGATTATTATCAATGCTGAAAACAGTTGTGCTGCTTAATATTTTGTTGGAACATGTGATACTTTTATTTTCAGGATTCTTTCATAAATACAAAAGTAAAAAGAACAGAATTTATTTTAAACATTTTACAATATTGTTACAATATAAGCTACCATTTAAATGTGTGTGTGTGTGGTCAGTAAATTTTTATTCTTTCTTTTTTTAAAGAAATTAATACTTTTATTCACCAAGGATGTGCTAAATTTATAAAAAGTGATAGCAAAACTTATATTGTTAGAAAATATTTATATTTTGAATAAATGCTGTTCTTTTTAACTTTCTGCTCATCAAGAATCCTGGAAAAAGAATCACAGGTTCCAAAAAAAAAAAAGCCTGAAAAAATAAGCATAGTAGAATGATTTCTGAAAGATCATGTGATAGAGAAGACTAGAGTAATGACTAATGAAAATTCAGCTTTGCATCACAAGAATAAATTATATTTTAAAATATACTACAATTATTTTAAACATAATAAATGCTATTTTAAACTGTAATAATATTTCACAATATTAGTCTGTTTTTCTATATTTTTGATCGAGTAAATGCAGCCTTGATGAGTATAAGATAAGAGGCTAAATTAATATACATCTAATAATGTCCAATATGTATATTTCTACATCTGACAGAAAGATACTGTTAATTCGTCCTAAAATGCTGTTGGCTAATTACGGCAACAACAGGGAATTTCGATGGTTTTCACCTTGGAGTCGACCCAGGTACATTCCATGATATATTACATTTTTTGATTTTAATTTTGGGGTCATTTCCCTAGCAAAGCCTTTAATAGTCAGTGATAAATCATAATCAGAGATGGTTAAATCACATATGTAATGAATTTTTTTTCCTTGCAGACATGTTGAGGAGTACTTTTTACCCAGAATGATCCAAGATGTGACAGGGCAGGTAAAATATTGTTATATTAATAATATTATAAAGCTTAATTATTCTATAAATGTTTTTCTTGTGTATGTTCTATGCATTCTGAAAAATGCATTGTAGTTTGAGCAGCAAAAAATATACACATATACAAGATTTCAGATTATATATATATATATATATATATATATATATATATATATATATATATATATATAGCTTTTTTTTTTACTGTATTTTTAAAGTTAAATATATACTGCCTTGGTGAACATTAGAGACCTCTTTGAAAAACATACAATTGAATTATAATTCTACATTTAAAATGCTTATTGATAGACCACAGTGCCATTTGGAGATGGGGTGCTGTCCACCAAAGACACCTGCATAGGGAGTGAGATTTGTGCTGAGCTGTGGAACCCCAGGAGGTAATTCTCTGCAAATAATGATCTTGTCAATACTGTGTGAATGGCAAATTATTGTTATTTAAATGACATTTTTACCTTAAATCCTTTCCTAATCTCCAGCAGAGAAAATTTAGACATGTGTTTTAATGTTATGCTTCCATCTGGTGAAATTAATCATGAATCATGTACAAATAGTTCCATAATTGCTTTTGTTTGAGAAATGAAACTTTCTTTTACTTCTTTCTTTAGTCCACATGTTGACATGGGTTTAGATGGTATTGAGATCTTTACCAATTCCTCTGCAAGCTACCATGAGCTACGCAAGGCTGACCACAGGGTGAACCTGGTCAAGTCTGCCACCACTAAGGTAAATAGTTCAAACGAATACTTCTGAATGATTTAAAGCTAGAAAACAGTTATTTTAATGTTATAATATTATCACTGTATTTCTGAGAAAAAGAGACTTCTTTTGACAGTTCATATAATGAAACCATTGTCTTTGTAAAGACAATGGTAGCAATGAGCTCTACATATAGAAGATTTTTATAAGCAGCTTTTAAACATTTTAGTTGGTTACACTGACATGTTCTGAATATGTTTCAGAGTGGAGGGATCTATCTGTTTGCCAATCAGAAGGGCTGTGATGGAGACCGTCTGTACTATGACGGGTGTGCTATGATTGCCATCAATGGAGATATTGTTGCCAGAGGAGCGCAGTTCTCACTCGAGGATATAGTATGTGCCTATTCACCAACTGACTGTGTTTAACATGCTAAGATTTCAGTTTGATCACTCAGATTTCTTTTAACTTGTAGGAGGTTGTCACAGCCACTCTTGATCTGGAAGATGTTCGCAGCTATCGAGGAGAGAGGTGTCACCCACACATGGTGAGTAACATTAAAAGACATCAGAGTTTTAAG
>NC_133363.1:10662754-10729505 GCF_049309525.1 Garra rufa | reverse complement strand
TGCATAGACAGCAATGCAACTACCACATTCAAGGCTTTTGTTTTCATTTGTTGACTTCAGTCTCATGTTTTTCTCTTTGCTATTCAGAAACAAATTAACTGGTCTGTCTCTTTTAAAAAACTCCTGTATGCGTCAGCACAAATACATGTGGACTGGCTTCACCTTTGGAGGTCCAGTTAGTGAGATATGTGAGGCTCAGAATGGCAGTCAGCCATCAGATACTTTTAAAGAGCTTCAGGCTTTAAAGCTTTACATGTCAAACAGCAGCACAGAGCCTGATTTGGTGAAATGCATCATGAGGGTTTCTGTGTGGTCTAACATCTCCAAAATGAGGGCCCTTGGTCATCTTGAGAACACTACTGTACTGTCCATGACAAGAGACAGGACTAAGGAGAATATGAGAGACCTTTCAGAATGTATTTTTAATGGAGATGGATGATTCACCTTGATAAAAAGAGGAGCTTAGACCAGCATGAATTCCCTAGTTTGAAGCTGGTTGAACTTGCTTGAAGGAAGCAACACCCTCAAGTTCAAGCTCAAGTGCCTGGTAAGGGATATCCCCACCGCAGATAACTGACATGGAAATGTGCAAGGAGTAAGCCGCAGACACAGTTTTGAGAATGTAAACATGAAAGTCAATGTATAATCAACTTAATTCCCTATTTGGCAACAGAAGCCTAATTTAGTGACAGTGTGCAGGGACGCCCTGGCTACACAAGTATTGGAATCTGGACGGGGATTTGACAATCCTCTCTGCTGGGCCGTTTATAGCCTGTGCTGTGAACACTTCCAAAGAAAATCCAGCTTTAGCCTCAGTGTGCATGACAAGGGTGCATTAGTGGGCTGAAGAGAATAAACAGGCCTATAAATTAGTCCGAACACTCGTTGCAGACGGAGGAGAGGCATCTTAGCCCCCCTGGGATGAAGTTATGTGTTGTAAGAGATGTTTTTCTGTGTATTCCTCTAAAAAAAGTAAGCAAACCAGGGAACACTAATAAATAAATAACTCATTAAGCTGTCTAACAAGTATTTCCTCTACTGAAGTACAAGATTTAAGGATATTAGTTCCATATAAGGGAAAGGAAAAAA
Organism: Garra rufa; assembly: GCF_049309525.1. Lineage (NCBI taxonomy): Eukaryota > Metazoa > Chordata > Actinopteri > Cypriniformes > Cyprinidae > Garra > Garra rufa. The sequence goes on along the minus strand of NC_133363.1, from coordinate 10,728,416 downwards.
TAATATTGTGTCTAGGAACACTGCAAGAAAGAGTGATCTTGTATCCAGTGTCTCTGACTTTGTCAAGTAGGATGCGTTCCTGGATGAAAATCTTTTGTTGGCCCTGGATCAACATTCTTGTTAAACAAACATAGACCTAAAGCCAAGTCTAATAACCTAACCGTTAACTACAGTACACCTAAAAATTAGAAGGCAATGACAGGTTGCAAGGAATGAAACCTTAAGCCTGTTACACACCAAAACAACATCAAAGAACTGGAGGCGACGAAAGTCAACTGTGTTGATGCCTTAATTGCATAACCTGTGTCTAGGCAAAAATCTGTGCTTGAACACTCAAAGACTACCGCCAATGGCCAACTTGTATATCTGCGTGAGAGGAAATAACTATTGAAATGCTCAATTAAGATGAAAATAAAAAATGCTCACATCATTATTTTTCTCAATTACTGATTCGCTATGCTGAACAGCCAATCAAGATCAATTTCTCGAAAAGCTCCTGAAAGGTTTAATTAGTGCCTAGTAGGGATGTTATTATCAATATCGTGGTATCGCAATAGCAAAACTGTCTCAATATCTTCTTGGTCACATGGTGCTATGAAACGATAGATCTTCCGGGCAAAAAGTGTCATTTTTAAAATACATTTAAACTTCTTATTCCAACATAAAAGGTCTTTAAAGTTGTGTTTTTGGGCCATTATGCTTGGGCAAAGTATCTGTTAAACGAACTAAAACTGAAAGCACAATATGGCCTAATCCCTTCATCAAGCCTGTTTTCGGTGAGTGTTTCAAAGCGAAGTGCGCACTTTGTTCAGGCGATCAGCTTGTGATCCATGTGTTTTTTGCACCTCACAATGGCTGAGTTCACAGTGGATGCAGGGAACTCATTTACTGCATGCTGTGTGTTTAGCTCATGTTTGGGAATGCAACAGCCACCAGTTATGCTTTATTTTCACATTTGCCTAATTCCAAACAATTTAAAGGGCAGATGATTGCAGCATTTCACTGGATTTGTAGTGAGACATGTTTTGTAAGCCTGTCACCAATGAAGCTGGAGTTTTAGGAAAGAAGTATTGCAATTTCCCTATTGTAGTGTAAAGCACAAGTAATATAGCATTTAATTTTCATTTATTCGACACTACAATTGTTTTACAATATATGGCTATTACTGCCATATGAATGACAATAGTAGGCCTATAAATTGTTGTTGTTATTATTGTTATTGTCACAAGGAGAGTCAGAGACGTGCGGATCCATTTGCAGCATTTATTGAGAATCGTAAACAGGCAGGAATAATCACCAGGAAAACAGGAACAACGTAGGAAATCCAGGAAACAGTTCGATACACAGGCAATGGTCGCAATGGCAGGTAGCAGGAATCGTCAACGGGGTACACAGTCCAGAGTCATACACAGAGAAACCAACACAAGGGAAAACGCTCGGAATTACGACCATAGGAACAATAAGACTTCGCCGAGTGGCTGTGTGTGTGTGAAGCTTAAATGCATGTGGGTAAATGTGAAACAGGTGTGTGCAGCAATCAGTTCAGTGGGAAACGAGGAGCAGCTGTGTGCAGTGATTGGTGCAGTGGCTTATGGGGATTGCAGTCCAGAATGTGTGTGCAAGAGTTCATGATGAGATAGACCAGATACGTGACAGAGCCCCTCCCCAAGGAGCGGCTTCCAGACGCTCTAACCACCTTATACAACCTGGAGGGTGGTGGAGCGGAGGCGGAACAGGGGGAGGGATGGAGGGCCAGGTCCATGTAGGGGTACTGGAACTATGTACTGAGGCGGAGCTGACGGAGGGAGAAGCCATGGCGGAGGAAGGGTTGGCTCCTGCATAGGGCCGACCGACGGAGGTGGAGCCGGTGGAGCCCGAGGCGGAACCGGAGAGTCGATGGTCCTAGGTGACACCGAGGATCCGGAGGGCCAAGGCGGAACCCAAGGCTCTGGCGACCCCGGCGGAGATGGAGGTCCGGAGGTACGCAGCAGAGCCGGAGTGACAGAGGATCGAGGCTGTGCCCACGGGAGGGAGGAGGTCCACAGAGCCGGCAGGACGGAGTGACGAGGCGCAGCCGGAGGAGTAGAGTCCAGAGGCGAAGGTGGGGCGACGACTGACCGGGGCGGAGCCGGAGAGACGATGGAGCCCGGAGGAGCTGGTGGGCCGACGGCCGACAACGGAGACGAGGGAGCACAGAGCCGGGGTGGAGCCGCAGGGTCGGAGGGCCGAGGTGGAGTCCAGGACTCTGAGACTGTAGGTGATGGTGAGGGATCCTTCAGTCTGGACACCGATGGAGACTGGCAGTCCCACGGCAAGTCCTCTGCACCGAAGGTGGGATGAGGGTGAGCAGAGGGACTGTCCGGAGACAGAGGTGGCGGGACTGGAGCAGCAGGGAGGGTGGGTGGGAACAGTCCATGCATGAGCTCCGTGACCAGAACCGGGCAGACAGGAATCTCAGGACGACTGGATGGAACCAGCGGAGTCTCTGGAAGGCAGGGCTGAACCAGCGGAGTCTCTGGAAGGCAGGGCTGAACCAGCGGAGTCTCTGGAAGACTGGGCTGAACCAGCGGAGTCTCTGGAAGACTGGGCGGAACCAGCGGAGTCTCTGGAAGGCTGGGCTGAACCAGCGGCGGCTCTGGAAGGCTGGGCTGAACCAGCGGAGGCTCTGGAAGACTGGGCTGAACCAGCGGAGGCTCTGGAAGGCCGGGCGGGACCAGCGGAGGCACTGGAAGGCCGGGCGGGACCAGCGGAGGCTCTGGAAGGCCGGGCGGGACCAGCGGAGGCTCTGGAAGGCCGGGCTGAACCAGCGGAGGCTCTGGAAGGCTGGGCTGAAGCAGCGGAGGCTCTGGAAAGCTGGGCTGAACCAGCGGAGGCTCTGGAAGGACGGGCTGAACCAGCGGAGGCTCTGGAGAACTGGACGACCCCAGCGGAGACTCAGGAGGGCTGGGCGTCTCCAGCGGAGACTCTGGAAGAGCAGCCATCTTGTGCAATGGCTCTGGAAGGGGGCCCATCTTGAGAGCAGACTCTGGAAGGGCAGCCATTTTGCGAACAGAGTCTAGAAGGGAGGTCATCTTGTCAAGAGACTCTAGAAGGGAGGCCATCTTGCTTACAGACTCATGCGGGTCCATATTGTGATGCTGGAGAATAAAGCTGCTGGATCCTTGTAGGGGCGAGGTCTTCTGTCACAAGGAGTCAGACTGAGACGTGCGGATCCATTTGCAGCATTTATTAGAATTGTCAACAGGCCAGAATAATCACCAGAAAACAGGAACAACGTAGGTAATCCGGGAAACAGTTCGATAGACAGGGAATGGTCGCAATGGCAGGTAGCAGGAATCGTCAACGGGGTACACAGTCCAGAGTCATACACAGAGAATCCAACACAGAGATAAACGCTTAGAATTACGACCATAGGAACAATAAGACTTCGCCGAGTGGCTGTGTGTGTGTGAAGCTTAAATGCATGTGGGTAAATGTGAAACAGGTGTGTGCAGCAATCAGTTCAGTGGGAAACGAGGAGCAGCTGTGTGCAGTGATTGGTGCAGTGGCTTATGGGGATTGCAGTCCAGAATGTGTGTGCAAGAGTTCATGATGAGATAGACCAGATACGTGACAGTTATATCCAAAAAGTTTGGCTTCCTAAAACACCAGTGTGATTTAGACTGAGAAAGTATACCACAAATGAAAAAGGTCCCCTTTAAAGTTCAGACTTAAGCTTTTATAGTTTACAACATATGTTGGAGATCTTAAATTTGAACTCGCAAAGTGCTTTAGAAAGAAGAATTTACAAAATGTACAAAATGTTCCCCAAGTTTTCATCGTTTTTTTTTTTTTGGGGGGGGGGGGGGGGGTCGTACAGTGGACTTTATATCAAGGATTTATCGTACTGTGAGATTTTGATAATCGTTACATCCCTAGTGCTCTAGGGCCAAATTCTGTTTGGTCATGGCCTTTCACTATCAATCTAACCCTAGCCATGAGCCTAACCTTAAAATCTGATTTAACCAGTGGCAGTGGTTTATGAATCGACAGTATACCGACAACACGGGTTTGTGAGTCAATGGTAAATTAAATTGGTGGCAGGAGTTTGATTGTTAGCAGTACATGACTCATTGAACTGAGAAACATATCTTTTTGGTTCCAGAACCAGTGGTTCTCAACTCCTCTATGTCTCCCTCATTTAACACACCTGATTCAGATCATCAGCTCATTAGGAGAAAAGGGCATGAACTGAACTGAGTGTGTCAGATTCAGAAACATACAAAATGTGCAGAGCAGTGGGCCCTGAGGACTGGAGTTGAGAACCACATTTTTAGAAAATAAACCAGTTGAATAAAAAGGTACAATGCAATTTTGGTTCTTGCATGGTTGAGCTTCTGTGTTGCAATGATCTGTGTTTGTGTTAATAAATGTCTATAATTAAATCTCTTCATCAAGCAATCATGCCTCCTCAGAATTTTGGATTAAACCACTCAATTTATATGGATTATTTTTTACAATGTATTTTTATACATTTTAATTCATGAAAGATTTGTTGGCATGCACTTTCAATGGATGGAAAAAATGATGAGAGAATATTAACACATTACCTTCATTTGTGTTACGAAGAAAAACAGAAGTCTTATGTCTTTGGAACAACAAGAGGGTAAAGAGAAGAAACTGTTAAATAAAGTCATTATTTTTGTTTTCTTTGTGCACAAAAAGTATTCTTGTAGCTTCATAACATTAAGGTTGAACCACTGATGTCACATTGACTATTTTAACAATGTCCTTACTAACTTTCTGGGCCTTGAATGTGCAAGTTATGTTACTGTCTATCCAGGTTCAGAAAGCTCTCGGATTTCATCAGAAATATCTTAATTTGTGTTCCCAAGATTAACGAAGGTCTTATGGGTTTTGAACGATATGAGGGTGAGTAATGAATGACAGGACTTTCATTTTTGGGTAATCTATCCTATCTCTAATCAGTGGTAGATAGCCAAACAGCAAAATCTTCTAAAATTCTTCTTCAGACAGCTGCATGAACATCAAACATATTTACATAAGCTGTGTGCAGGATTTTCACTTTCAGTGAGGATATTTAGAAGGTAGAAATTTTGTAATTAGGTAAAGTTGGTATATCAGATTTTCTCAAAAACTACAACACATATGAATGACCAAATCAAGAAGTGATAATTTCACCAGCTGACCACATCCTACAAATCATTGTCTTTGTGCCTGGTACTCCCACTCACTGATATTTCAGCAGCTTGACCAGAACATCTATGCCTCATCCTCTAATGGTCCACTGCTCATCTCTCTGTTTATCCTTAGCTGGCCAAGGGTCAACGAGAGCTGGAGGATGTGGTCTTATCTAGCTGCCCAAAACCCTTTCATCTCACTCCCATTCCTCCTCTCACTCTGTTTGAAGGACACTCGTGTTGTAGAAATCCCTGTTAACCATCACATGAACTCTAGCTTAGAACTTTTAAACCTTCTTGCCCTTCTTGTTGCACAAACAGAAATCAGGATGGTACTGTATATATATCAAAGGAAAATGTATGAATTCACTTCTGCATCACTGGCTTCTTTCAGTTTAAATCCCTTAAGTGGGATGATACTGGACTTAAAGTATTTAAAAAGGCAAAGACAGAGACAGTGGCTTTAGTTCCAGGCCTCAGAAAGCTTATTTTTAAATAAAAGGAACCTAAAATATATAAATAAAAAAGAATAGTGGTCATAATGTAGTTTTTAATGACCATTTTACACATTATTGCTTACTCAATTAATTACACAGACCATATTTTCTTCTTTATAATAAACACACAAAAAAGGGCTGCAAGGTTTCCATTTAGTCAAATATTGTTTTTTTACTTGAAGCTGCATATTTGTCCCCTAAAATATCCTGGTCACTTCAAGTAAAATCATTTCAACTAATGCTCTCAAAATCATGTAGTTTTCTTCAGGCTGTGGCAGAGACAAGTGAATCACAATGCAATACACAAATCATCATTATAACACAGTGATGCCATTCAAGTGTGTGGAGAGGAATGGAGAAAGGAATGTGTGCAGTGTGTTGGAGTGAGAACCAGACCAGAGCATCTCGCCACCTGCATAAAAGCCCTATTCATTCAAAAGCAACAATACTAGCAAAAGAGATGACACTCATAACTGGAACAGACACCAGATTTTCACATTTTCTTGTGGTGCTGTGCAAAATTTCCTGCCAATGTTTTGGATGGTTGTAATGGTATTGCTGTGCAGTTGCTAGGGTGTCCAGGGTGGTTGCTAGGTGGTGACTTACTAGCCCAAATCAAAAGAACCTCTAAGACCCTGTTTACACTGGTGCATTTTTCGTTTTAAAGGTCACATATTGTACACATTTCTGGAGGTTTATTTTAGTTGTTGATGTCCTTAAGAATATATATTTGCGGTATAAGTGCCAAAATCCATCTCAATATATTTTTACAGCTCCTTTTTTAGGAGCTCTGTCAAGAACAGGTCGATTTTGGTCAGTCTAATTAATTTTCAGGAGCCTCTCTTCTGATTGGCCTGTTGTTTTCTGAGTAACGCACAACCAGGTCAACCATAAGTTACTACGGTCATGTATGCTGTAGCCTAGCCCAAAGCCTAGCTTGCTGTGGCTTGGTGATACTCAACAGAATGTTTTAGAATGATAATTAATGTTTTTTTCTTTTTCAAACACTGAATGCAGTAAGCTACATAACTGTTGCTTTAGTAAAGCACCTTTCACAATGCGCGCTGATTCCGGAAAATTATGGGAACGAGTGCTGTGTGAACAAAAGCCAGAACCAAATGCCATAAAGGCAGTGTTGTAGTGATGATGCACGTTACTTTGTGACTCTTCACGGCGAAAAAATATGTGCAAAGTGGAAAGAAGCAGCAATCAGGGAGCTCCTCACTATCAGAGCTGAAGCACAGATTGTTCGTCAGGTTAGTTCAAGTTTAGTGAAATGTACACGTCGCATTACACCTCACATCCAAATGTCACATATCTTTACGGGTTGTGTGTAAAGCATGCACAGATTCCGGAAAACCACTGTGTGAATGAACCATCAAACAATTATGGAACAAATCATGGGACACATGAAGTATGTCACTGTGTGAAAGAGGCTGAAGTTGATGTGCCACTGGTCTTTTATATTAACGTTGTTCGGAAGCCTGTGCAATGATGTAGTTTCCTGACATCCATGACTGAACAGTGTTTTCTTGACTTTTTTTCGTGTTGTTGTTGCTCAGCAATGGCATGGATGCAATGTTGATGTTGACAAAGGGAGGGTGGGACTGTGGTTGGTGCTCTGGATGGTGACTGAAGGCAGTGACTGAGTAGATCGGATGTCACATTTTTTATGGAAGTCACAGCGGCTCTCGAAAAGGCACAGCTACTTTCTGCAGGCTGTGTGCATTTTACTGTGGATTGACTTATATGGTAGTTACATAGCCCCTAGACCGTTATCATGAAAAAAGCCAGAAAATTTCAGTTTTGACAATATGGGACCTTTAAAGAGGTCATATTATGCTCTTTTACAAAGTCTTTATTTTGTTTTGGGGGTGCACCCGAACATGCTCTCATGCTTGGTGGTTCAAAAAACACATTATTTTTTCCACATAATTTACATTATTATAATAGCTTTCTCCCCAGGCTGGCACAAAAGGCTCGATTAGTTTTGTGTTTGATGAAGGTCCACCTTCTGAAAAGCGAAATGTGTTGTGAATGGTTAGCAGTCCCACTGCATTGGAATTGGTGAACAGCTTAGACAGTGTTTCAGTCCTACCATGCCCCTTCCCAAAGCAGCAAGTTCCGTGTACAACTGCGCAAGCTAGATTAAAGTGATTCTTATGTTTTATATATGGATATTTTTCTTACAAAAACACATCAGAATGCTAAAGGAGCTTTTTACTGACCCCTCTGGAGCCATGTGAGGCACTTTTATGGATCGACTTGTTTTGGACTGATGGAGAGAAACACTTGTCTATGCTATTCAGTCTATGCTGTTCTAAAGCTTGGGAGTGCCAGGATAATTTTTAATAAAACTCTGATTGCATTCATCTGAAAGAAGGAAGTCATATACACCTAGGATGCATGGAGGGTGAGTAAATAATAGGCTACAGTGTTGGTCCTATCGTCAGCCTGCGAGATCACCAATACATAATATTATTATTATTGTGCTAATTTATTCAATTATTTACATCCCCGAAACCAGCTCAAGCATAAGGCTAGTGAAACTATCTACAGTGTATGATTAATGAATCTCTTACCACACACTGCACATGTCTACGGTGTCCACTGTATGATCATCACTCTAGTCAATGCTTGTGTTTACATCAGCCAAAACTTTGCATGTGTTTCGACCCTCTATACCGCACACGTCAACGCCGCGGCTCCAGCACGGCTACCGGAGGAGTTTGTGGACACTTTAGTCAATGCTCGCATTTATACTAGCTGACCTGCGGCTCGTTGAAGCATCCCAGAAAATGCTGTCCACACTACATTGCTAACTTTATGCTATTCCCCTACCTCATCCCTCCCCACCCACTAACAATTTTAATTTCTGTAGGTGAGATTTATTTAAATGCTATTCTAATGGACCGTGCTGTGACATCATAACATCCGGAAAACAATCACTGTAGTCCAAAGGAGCCGTTTTGTATCTTTGTAGATGTTTTTACACGCCACTGGCTAAAATTCAAAAACTGAAAAAGCATAATAGGACCCCTTTAAAACGGTGTTTTTAAATGAAAACGATCCTCGTCTACTCTAATATTTTCACTGTGTTTCAGAAACAATCTCTATCCACACTACACAACCAAAAATGCACGTCACATGAGCATTCATGATGTTGACATAATGTTATTGTTTACATAGTCATCAAGGTATGCAGGGGCAAATTTGGGCAGCCAAAAATGCTGCAGTGTAAATGATAGGCGTAACTGAAGCGAAAGTTTTGTGTTTTAAACCAAATACGGATTGTTACAAAACGAAAACAATCCTCGTCTACACTGGCGTTTTTACTGCGTTTTGGAAGCAATCTCTTTCCACACAAAACGCATGTCATTGTTTACACGATCATCAAGGATACCCAGAGCTAATGTGTGGGAAGACACACCATCGTTTTCAAACGTCTCAGTTTTGGTCGGTTTACACTGAGGTTTATGCTCATTTTAAAATGGACAATGATCCTCGTCTACACTGGCATTTTCACTGCGCTTCAAAAACGTAACCCTAGAGTTTTCAAACTAAAACAGGGTCTGCAGCATTTTCAAAAATCTGCTTTTGAGGGTCGGAAATGTGGAGTAGTGTAAATGACAGCCAAAACCATAGCAAAAGTTATGCGTTTTAAAACGAAAGTGCACTAGAGTGAACAGGGCCTGAAACGCAACCCTGAAATTTTCAAGCTAAAACGGGGTCTGCAGCATTTTCGAAAGTCTCAGTTTTCAAGGGTTGAAAATGCGCAGTAGTGTAAACGACAGCCATAACCATAGCAAAAGTTATGCTTTTTAAAAAGAAAAAGCACTAGTATGAACAGGGCCTAAAACGTAACCCTGAAGTCTTCAAAATAAAACTGGGTCTCTGTGTTCGAGGGTCAAAAACGCGGAGTATTGTAAATGACAGGCATGACCGTAGCAAAAGTTAAGTGTTTTAAAAAGAAAAAGCACTAGTATGAACAGGGCCTAAAACGTAACCCTGAAGTCTCTAAACTAAAACTGGGTCTCTGTGTTCGAGGGTCAAAAACGCGGAGTACTGTAAATGACAGGCATAACCGTAGCAAAAGTTATGTGTTTTAAAACTAAAATGCACTAGTGTAAACAGGGCCTGAAACACAACCCTGGAGTTTTCAAACTAAAAGAGGGTCTGGAGCATTTTCAAAAGTCTCCGTTTTGGTCTGTTTACACTGAAACGCAACCCCAGAGTTCTCAAACTAAAATGGGGTCTGCAGTGTTTTCGAAAGTCTCAGTTTTCGAGGGTTAAAAAAAACGTCAGAGCAGTGTAAACGGGCAGGCGTAACTGTAGTGAAAGTTATGCATTTAAAAAATGAAAATGCACTAGTGTGAACAGGGCCTGAAACGCAACCCTGGAGTTTTCAAACTAAAACAGGGTCTGTAGCGTGTTGGAAAGTCTCCATTTTTTAAGGGGTCAAAAACAGAAAGTAGTTGATCTTTCACCAGTTTTATTATCAGACATATGAAAATCAAGTCTTATCACTAAATGATAATGTTTGCTTAAGCAAACATGTTTAATATTGCAACAACATAGTGCCTTGGCCTACTTTGTGTTAGACTGGACAGAAAGGCTTATTAAAAAATCTCTGGCCTGACTAAAAGCCATATAGAAATGGTGTCCATATATAATGCCATCCATCATTTAGCATTTCACATTTGGCTACTGAAAGCATATTTTCTTGAATCTTGACATCTACTGTACACCACCAGCAACACTAAAAGACAAAAAATTGTCTGTTTAATTAATTGAGTCAGCAAGAATGTGGAACATGGCTATCAAAAATTACATTAGGACCACTTTATTGTCCTCTTTTATGTTTTTCAAAGAAGTGCTCACCAAGGCTTTATTTATTTGACCAATGTTTTTTATGTTTTTAAAATGTAATCCTGTGATGACAAAAGCTGAATTTTCAGCATCATTACTCTACTCTTTAGTGTCTCATGATCTTTCAGAAATCATTCTAATATGTTAATTTGGTGCTCAAGAAACAAAAAGTATTTTTTAAATTATATGCATTTGGTATTTATACTAAAACCTGTTTGAACAGATGGATTCAAAACAGTGTTCTCAGTAGCCAAATGTGAAAGACTGATGACAAAAGGAAAGACGAATAAGAGCACCCAAGAGGATGCTTGTCTTTGTACTGATCAACTCAGAACTTGAATTGAGTCTCCATGATCCCGACTCTCGACTCTATTTCCCTAATTAACATGCCACAGAGGAAGTGTCTCCCTCTGTCTAGTGTTTAAGTTGTTTATGTGAGTGATCTTATCTGGGTGACAAGCCAACACGAACCAGCTTGATGGATGGAGTGCTGCATTGAGCGAGTGGATGAGTGCAGCACAATGAAGTCCTGGCAAAGGGGAGTATGGGAGAGAGGGAGGAATGACCTTTCATGATGGAATCATCACAGCCGTCTAAGACGGACACAAGCTTAGTGTATCTAACCAGGATTTGAGTTTTGGAGAGTGGACGATCATTGAACTCCTTCTATTCTCTGAACTCTGATCAAATTGTGCGTCCCTAATTCCCCACCACTAATTTCCATTTGGAATCGAAAAGGATATTCCATATCCAATAAGTCTTCCCAGGACTCTTTTTTTGCTGCCTGACCTTTGAACACACCCTGAAATTAGGGTATGGAGTCCAGATGCTGAGCCCCCTGGTAAGGGTCTCCACTGCACAGCTGCAACACCAGCAGACATCATGGGCCGGGAATGTCTGACTAATCGCTGAACAGGACCACAAGCAGATGTGCTGAGTCTGCTAAGTATTGTAACATACATTTGTGCACTTATACAAGCGTACTCCTCCCATCACACTTTTAATAATTCATCAGAATGATTTTTATCAGCCTGACGCAGCATAAGAGAGTGTGAATGTGTGTAAAGAGGAGAATCAGAGAGCGACTCTTGTCTTCTTTTAGTCCTCCCCACTGAAAAGACTAGCATATGTTTTGGATGCCGGTCTCCAATGTGGGATGCAGGTTTCTACGCTAGAATTAGGCTTATGCTGACTCTAGTTAGGGATGCTGACTTGTAGGGGGAAGTTAAAAATTGTAGGGAAATGAAATGTCTTGGGCGATTGGTAATATCTGGAAAACACATTTTGTTGCAAAACTGCATTCGAAATGCGCCAAGGAGCCAACGGAGGCAGTGTCTCCTCAAAATACTTGATGAGAAAAAAAAAATTGTAGGACAAAAATAAAACTGTCCAACAGTGACACTAGCAGGTAAAGTTACAATGTCTGTGTCTCTCTTCTCCTCTGAGCCCATTGAGTTTTAACAGACCCCCTAAAGCGTGTGGTGGGGGGAAATTGAGAAGGAATGCGGGAATTCCTGATTCACAATACCTCCATGGCACTATGACTCTATGACTGAATAGGACTGGGTTCGTGTGTGATTGGTTCGTGCAATAAATCCTGCCTCATGTTCATACACCTTCTGCATTTACAAATCAGTCTGAAAGAACAATATAATGGTGTTATTGGGAAAGTCAGTAGGTAGACAACTCACACAAACTTTTTTTTTTTAGTACTGACCTGAATAAGATATTTGACTTTAAAGATGTTTACATGCAGTCCACAAGAGAAAATAATAGTATAATAGTATAGTAATAGTATAATTGCATTTATAAAAATGACCCTGTTTAAAATTGTACATACTTGATTCTTAATACTGTTTTGCTACCTGAATGATCCACAACTTTTTTTATTTATTTTTTATTTTTTTAAGTGATAATTGTTCATGAGTCCCCTGTCAGTTAAACTGCCTGCTGTTCTTAAGAAAAATCCTTCAGGTTCCATAAATTATTTGGTTTTTCAGAATGTTTGTGTATTTTAACCCTTTCCAACAATGAAATGGGGGGTCAAAACTTTAGAATTTTAAGATCAGAGTAAATTTGACTTATTTTGTCTTCTGGGGAACATGTAACGCTCTTCTGTAGTGTCTGAAATGCAGTACTAAAAGAAAAAAAGGAAGAAAAAATTATTTTTAGGCAAAATAAGAAAAACATTATTCTGTTCAAAAGTTTACACCCCCTAGCTCTTAATGCATTGTTTCTCCTTCTGGAGCATCAGTGAGCGTTTGAACCTTCTGTAATTGTTGCATATGAGTCCCTCAGTTGTCCTCAGTGTGAAGAGATCAATCTCAAAGTCATACAGTCATTGTTGGGAGGGGTTCACATACACAAAAATGCTGAAAAACTTTGCGAAAGGATTTGTGGGAACTGAAGGATTTTTCTGAAAAACAGCAGACTGTTCATGACATCAAGGGGCTCCACAATTCATAACATAATGCTGTTTTGACTATTGTGCATAAGTCTGCTGCGGAGTTCACCTCACATGGAATGCATTGTTAAGTCCACAATACTGCAAGTTCACATGAACTGTGATATTTGGGACAGAGCCATAGTTTACAATACATCATTTGTTACTTGGCAATGAAATTGATATTCTTTCATCTAAATTTTGCTAAGAGTAATGGGAACTGAAACTTTTATGATTTACATTACTAGTTTTCACCAAGATTAGTAAACTGGCCCACCAGCTATACCAGCACCAAACCAGTATAAACCAGCATGAAATACATATTGGTTTAAGAACATTTCTTCAGCAGGGCTGTGAATGAAATATGTTTTGTACAGTACAACTGATTCTTTCCCAACAAAATCTTTCAAGTCAGACTGACTTGACCAACTATAGCGAAGCATAATATGATTTTTACCAACAAGAAAATCTTTAACATGACCCAGTTCTGGACTGTTATTTCCCAAGCCACTCTATTTTGTGGTAATGGGTTTAGCATCAGCGTCTGTCTGATGTTGTTCAATCTATCCTGCAGGGAAGGCAGAAAGACACCTGTGCTGTTTACAGGCGGATAGAGGCCCTGCAGAGCAGACACAACCATACAACGTAAACAAAGCATTTACTTTAAATGCGTAGAGTACTCACAGATGTCAATCCCCTCTAAACTAATTAGTTCTTCTTGGCAAAGCAAGAATCACTATTACTACACAGCTAATCCTGCACCATTTGTGCTACTAGCATTTCTTAGGTCATCTCAAATTCTATGTTTTTCTGAGTAGAAGTGTGCTATTAATTTTTTCAAGCAACCAGACTTACGATTTTAGCCTTGTGATAAAACAAGACATTCCTTAGACTTGCATGGAAAAAGGAAAAAGAAATGTCAAACAAAACCACATTTTAGTTGCTCTTTGCTAATTATTATGTTTCTTAACTTGTTGTTATATTTTTGCAGTAGCATGCGGCGTGATATACTGTATAGTGTGGTGTTTTATAGTCTTGGAGTCAGCATGACTGACCAGACACAGCAGGTATTCTGTCTTATTTGGCAATGTGACAGGTTTTGATACTTAAACATATGTCTTTTGATTCACACAATATGGCATTTTGCTGATCTGTATCTATAAAGGATAAGTGAAGTCCATTAAAGTTTTTTCTTACAGTCTGATCAAAAGGTTCTGTCTCTCAGGACTATCTAGCTCCATGCTATAGTCATAAAAAGCGATCACATAAATCAAGGCCATTAGTGAATATAATCGCAGAGTGTTTTGCATCTGTGTCATGGGAGATGGAAATTCTATAAGAACCGTGCACACGACAATGCTAACAATGGAACAGCCCTTCAGGCATAATGCATACTAGTCAAGTCACATTTATTTATGTAGTACTTTATACAATACAGTTTCAAAAGCAACTTCCCAGATTCCAAAAATATGTTCTAGGAAACTTTTGTTAATGTTCCCAGTAAGTTATGAAAACGTACAGCCTGCGCTGAACCCCTGTTGTAATTGTTAGAATGGCCAAGAATCAGCCATCTCCATGTAAAATTGATCATGCAGACCAAACCGTAAGTCGTAGAGACTTAAAACTTAGAGGGATTGTAGTACTCACACCACCAACAATGTCACCAAGGCTCGTCCCAATTGGACTGATTTAGACATTTAGCAGACGCATTTATCCAAAAGCTACTAGAGGGCACATAAGTCTGAAGTAATGTATTTAGGTAAAGGGGTGCAGAGCCAGTGGTGGTTTTGTTGGCAAACACTAATGCCTTGAATTTTATGCGAGCAGCTATTGGTAGCCAGTGCAAATTGATAAAGAGAGGTGTGACATGCATTCTTTTTGGCTCATTAAAATGTAATCTTGCAGCCGCATTCTGGATTAATTTGAAAGGTTTGATAGAACTGGCTGGAAGACCTGGCAAAAGAGCATTGCAATAGTCCAGCCTGGACAGAACAAGAGCTTGAACAATGAGTTGTGAAGCATGTTCTGAAAGAAAGGGCCTGATCTTCCTGATGTTGAATAAAGCAAATCTGCAGGACCCGGCAGTTTTAAAAATGTGGTCTGACAAAGTCAGCTGATCATCAATTACAACTCCAAGGTTTCCGGCTGTTTTTGAAGGAGTTAGGGTTGATGTGCCTAACTGAATGGTAAAATTGTGATGAAACGATGGGTTTGATGGAAACACAAGCAGTTCTGTCTTGGCAAAATTGAACTGAAGATGATGGTCCTTCATCCAGCAAGAAATGTCTGTTAGACAAGCTGACATCCGAGCAGCTATCGTTGGATCATCAGGATGGAATGAGAGGTAGAGTTAAGCGTCATCAGCATAGTAGTGAAATGAAAAGCCATGTTTCTGAATGACAGAACCTAGTGATGCCATGTAGACAGAGATAAAATATAAAGACATATAAAATCGTTCATAACTCCTAAAGCGTTAGTCACAGGCTCAAGTGTCTTATGTCGAAATTTTCGAGTATTTAGATTTTTAAAAAAACCTACTTTTGCGAACTAGTCCTAGGTTTTTCACCCGATCAGAACCAAACCAGTGCAGAAAGATTCTCTGCAGAGTGGATATCAATAATTACCAAAAAAAGTTTAACTTTCGACTCACCATTGCAAAGGGATGCCACAATGTAGGCAACTTGGTAGGCCTGTTTGACTCACGGCCCCAAAGGTCTGTGTGAAATTTGAAAGCAATTGGCCACTATGGAGTGATAATCACATTTTTCAAGGTTGTAAACGTACATTGCACGTTTTTCTGCACACATACACGATATTCGTATCATATGATAGAACTCATTCCAAACAACTTTGCCTCTAGAACCACTGCTGTCAATCAAATCATTTGTTACTTTTGCCAACTAGTCCTAGGTTTTTCGCTTAACCTATTAAAAACCACTGCAGTTCAAATTCTCTAAGGTTTTCTAGGTCAATAAATTAAAAAAAAAAGGTTGAAATTTAACCTTTGGGAAGCTATAACGTGCCGTTTAGAAAAGAGGCCTTTCCAAATATACGCAAAATCCTATAAAGCCTAAAGGAAAGCTCAAAACTTGACAACTGAATGAGCATGCTAATTTTTAGAAAGACTGGACCACAGATGGCGCTATTAACATTAAAAAACATCATATTTCTATGGCAAATTACCTGTATTTGCAAAACAAAATTTTTCAATCATTGATTTAGGTGGTTACAGGTTTGCTAAACAACAATATGTAATGTCTTTTTCTATATTTGCTTACATGCTTTAAAAGCGCTTGAAGCCCGGTAATCTCTGATAGCAGCTATGTTTTTTTAATTATTATTATGAGGAAGCAGTTAGATGCTCATAGAAGAGATGAGTTTTCAGTTGTTTCTTGAAGACTGTGAGGGATTCAGCAGAATTCAAAGAGTAGTATGGTATATCAACTTCAGAAACTTTATCTAGTGTTGCAGTTGGACAGTATTACTTTAGAAAAGTTAAATATTTGATCTCATATTTTCCAATATTTGTTTTACAATAACATAATATGAGCTGGATGAACAGAAATAGAAATAGAGGACAAAATATACAACCACAGAGATTGTCTTTGGGCATGTAAGCATGTGATGTGAGTAATACAGTATAAGGGACTCGTGTGTGTGTGTGTGTGTGTGTGTGTGTGTGTGTGTGTGTGTGTGTGTGTGTGTGTGTGTGTGTAATTGTGTATCTCCAGGGTGCTGCTGCCTCAAATGTCACAGACACAGGAAGGTTATGGGAACTAAGAAGTAGAATAAGAGCTGTGATGAGCAAAGACCCTGACTACTTCATCCAGACTTTTTCTCAGGAAACAGATTGACCTACAAAATCCACCTGACCTGGCTGAGCCCACTTCCTCTGACCTCTGCTAGCACACATCACAGCATACATGTCAATATGAGGTGATGCAATCCATCCCATGATGCTTTTCTTCAAACCTCCAGACAAAACAGCACTCTACTGGTTGAATTTTCTCATAGACAGGAAAGTGCTTTCAAAACAACAGTTGGAAGAGAGGGCAATACCACAAAAGTTAATTGCTTT
Organism: Garra rufa; assembly: GCF_049309525.1. NCBI lineage: Eukaryota > Metazoa > Chordata > Actinopteri > Cypriniformes > Cyprinidae > Garra > Garra rufa. The sequence continues at coordinate 10,711,349 of NC_133363.1, read as the reverse complement.
AATATAAATTTAAACAATTTAAACGGTCCCACATTATATTATGTGGCCTACTACTACAACTATGCACTGCTACAACCAGTACTTACATTTAAATTAATCATTTGATAGAGTGTTCTTATTGTGTAAATACATGTTTTTACATTGTAATTACATTGTACTTTTTAAAAAAATAACTGTGTCTAATTACATCTGTAATTAATTTCGGCAATTATGTTTATAGTTAAATTGTTGGCCCATCCTTTACACCTTAATCCACTCTTAAACCTACCCATACCACCAAACTTCTTTCTAACCTTAATTATATCCCACCTTAGCAGCAAAAGTGTTTTTGCAATACAATATGAACACAATATGTACATTGTACTTATTTTTAGAGTCAAGCCTGAAATTATTCATACCCCTGGCAAATTCTGACTTGAAGTTACTTTTATTCAACCAGCAAGTTTTTTTTATTTATTTATTATTATTATTATTATTACTAGAAATGACACAGACGTCTCCCAGAAGATAATAAGACAATGCATCATTGTGGAAAAAATTATTACTCATCTTCTACTTACATTTGGCATGTCCAAAATTTTTCATACCCTTCTAAATTAACAATAGAAAAGCCTTTATTGGCTATTACAGCAATCAAACGCCACCTATAATTGCTGACCAACTTTTTGCATGTCTCCACTGGTATTTTTGCCCATTCATCTTTAGCAATGAGCTCCAACACTTTCAGGTTGGAGGGTCTCCTGCCTTATCTGGAGAAGTGGTGTCCTCCTGCGTCCGTGGAACCCAGCAGTGTGTAGTGTCCGTTGGACTGTCTGCCTTGAGATGTTGCCACCAGCAGAGCCCAGATTCATCAGGATGGCCCTGGTGGTGATCCTTGGATTCGTTTTTACCTCTCTCACTATCCTCCAGGCCAGCACAGGTGTCACTTTTGGCTTCTGACCACGTCTTCTGAGATTTTTCACATTTTTCACATTTTTAATAATACTTTTCACTGTAGCCACAGGAACTTCAGAACATTTAGATATGGTCTTATAGCCCTTTCCTGACTTGTGATCAGCCACAATGCGCAGCCGCAGGTCCTCAGTGAGCTCCTTTGCCTTAGCCATGATGACTGTCCACAAACCAACAGCAGAGAGCTTCTGTTTTTCACCTGTTGAGTTGATTAAAACAGCTGTTCCCAATGAATCAGGGTAATTAGGATGCTTTAGAACAGCTTGGACTATTTGGAATGGTATAGAACTTTGGATTTTCTCATAGACTGTGACAGTTTGCAAAGGGTATGAATAATTTTAGACATGCCACTTTTTGTTCAAATGTAAATAAAAGCTGAGAAATATTTTTTTTCCACAATGATGTCTCTTGTGCATCGTCTTATTATCTTTTGGGAGAAGCCTGTGTCATTTCCGGTCAAAAAAAAACAAACAAAAAAAACTTGCTGGTTGAATAAAAGTAACTTTAAGTCAGAATTTGCCAGGGGTATGAATAATTTCGGGCTTGACCATAAGTACATCTTAGTTAAGACCACCTAATATAAAGCGGGACCATTTAAACTGTAATAAAATTACAATTAACATGCAATAAGGGGCCGAAGACATTACTTTAAGTTTGGACTATTAAAGTTATTTTCTATTAAAGTACATTATTTCTGTAATAAGTACTTTTAAAAGTATGCTAAAGTGTAATTCTTTTTCACAAAGATTAAAAAATATATTTTCCCTAGCTATTCTTGCTGATGTGTTTCAATAGCTATTACCATTTAGCAGATGCTTTGTCAGACAAACATTGCTTTACTGGCAGTTCTGAAGGCTTCTCCGCATTACAGCTCTACCGGAAGGTCATTACAAGCTAGAATCTCATTATGATCACTACAATGATAATTTCCACTAATGTGTAACATATGGATGACTTCAGCAGCCATTACACCACCAGCCCATTAACCAACTGCTAAATTACCTCAAATGTGCTTTTTCAAGGCTGAACTCACTTGTCACTCTTTTACTTAAAAGTGATTTTTAATCTTCAGAAAAGGCCCCAAAATGCTGAATCATTACTTCACAGTGCTATTCAAATTCTGTCTTAGTAGATCTTTGTAGAGCTCAGAGTGTTGAATCATATGAAATGTTCTGCACTCTTTCAGATGAAGGCATTCCTGTTGTCCATTTCTGATTAAAACTGTGCACATTTGATAAGGATAAGGTTTTGTGAACTATGTTCAGACAGCAGTGTACTTTCTAATGCTAGACTGCACAGTGTATGTGATATATTGTCTATTTTTTTATTGAAATGTTTTCAGAAAGTTAACTGCGTGTTATTCAAAATTAAATGACAGTTTAGCTTAAATTATTATTAAATGTAATTAGCTAAACATTTGTATGTTTTTACCCACTAAAAATATGTTTGCATGTTTTTACCCACTACTAAGTGCATCTAAAATATGTAATTTCTATTGAAACATATATCTCATGCTTTTACATATATTTAGAAGAATTATACATTTGCTGAAGTTACAATTTAGTACATTTCAAATATATTAACTTTTAATTACTTTTAATATCACATTAAGGTTAAAATAATCAAATACTACATGCTCTTTAGTAAGCCTGTGTTAGTAAACACGTCAAAAGAACGAACTGTGTTTCTAAAGCATGAAACTATATTATTAAACATAGTTGTTGTAATATGCTTTAAAGTAAAAAATAATAATAATAATAATTTGACCTTATTTTGACAGTGTACACATCAGTGGCCTTTCACTTTAGTAATATTATATATATATTTTTTTTATAAAAATGTTTGTTCTCTACACATAACATACCTAAGTGCATTTTTTACAAGGGCTAGAATAAAAGCTAGATAAAAAAGTTCATCAAGACAAACTTTAAGTTGGCTTGAGAAAGCCGGACCAGAACGTTTGAAAAAGTTTGAAAAGTTGAAAAAGTTTTAAGTTTGATTGTTTTCAGTCTGAAATAGTTTGAAGGTTAAAGTTTGAATGTTTTGAAGGCAATACAATCGGTCAGAGATAGATAGATATACATAGATATACATATACATATACATTACTTTATCATGATTAGCATGTTGCTAGAATGTTTCTAACATGATTAACAAGTTGCTAGCATGTTTCTAGCATGATTAACAAGTTACTAACATGTTGTTAGTATGCTTCTAGCATGATTAACAAGTTGTTAGCATGTTTCTAGCATGATTAACAAGTTACTAACATGTTGTTAGTATGCTTCTAGCATGATTAACATGTTATTAACATGTTAGCATGATTAGCAAGTTGCTAGCATGTTTTTAGTATGATTAACAAGTTGCAAGTATGTTGCTATCATATTCCTAACATGATTAACATGTTACTAATATGTTGCTAGTCTGCTTCTAGCATGATTGGCATGAATAGCAAGTTGCTAGTATGTTTCTACCATGAAACCAGTTACTAGCATGTTGCTAGTCTGCTTCTAGCAGGATTGGCATGTTACTAACATGTTAGCATGCTTAGCAAGTTACTAGCATGTTTCTAGCATGATTAACAAGTTGCTAGTATGTTGTTATCACATTCCTAGCATTATTAGCAAGTTACTAGCATGTTTCTAGCATGATTAGCAAGTTGTCCGCATGTTACTAACATGATAAACAAGTTGCTAGTATGTTGCTACCATATTTCTAGCATGATTAGGAAGTTGTCAGCATATTTCTAACATGATTAACAAGTTGCTGGTATGTTGCTATCATATTTTTGGCATGATTAGCAAATGACAGACAGACAGACAGACAGATAGACAGATAGCTAGATAGATGCTAGCATGATTCTAGCATGATTGACAAGTTGTCATCATGTTAACATATAACATGATTAGCAAGTTGCTAGCCTGTTTCTAGCATGATTAGCAAGTTGTCAGCATGATACTAGCATGTTTCTAGCATGATTAGCAAGTTGCTAGTATGTTATCATATTTTTGGCATGATTAGCCAGTTACTAGTATGTTTATAACATGATTAGCAAGTTGTCAGCATGTTACTAGCATGTTTCTAGCATGATTAGCAAGTTGCTAGTATGTTATCATATTTTTGGCATGATTAGCCAGTTACTAGTATGTTTATAGCATGATTAGCAAGTTGTCAGCATGTTACTAGCATGTTTCTAGCATGATTAGCAAGTTGCTAGTATGTTATCATATTTTTGGCATGATTAGCCAGTTACTAGTATGTTTATAGCATGATTAGCAAGTTGTCAGCATGTTTCTAACATAATACGCAAGTTACTAGCATGATTCTAGTTGCTAGGCAGACAGACAGACAGAAAGACAGACAGATAGCTAGAGTGCTAATTAGAGTGCTAAAGTTTAATGTGACGTACACTAAGTGGAGTTTGTTGACAACTTTACTGATCAGGAAATAGTTTAAAGACCCTTGAAAGAATAAAGTTTCCAAAACACCCTAATAGCCACCTTGTGCTAGCCATTGTGTGCCTCCAGAGGTGCCAATCAGTCTTCAGTTGGCCTTGGGCAGAGAAGCTGACAAAGCATTTAGTGCCTTCTAGGGTTACATTTGTGTGGTCACAAGTGTGTCAGGTTAGAAAAACAGGCATGTGCTTGGAGAGTTAATTTAAAAGTAAACGCCTCAGAGCTGCAGGTGTTCGTCGTGTGTTGTTGTGAAATTAGTTCGCTTTTGACATTCAGTCGAAGTACACCCACGGCTTGCATTAGACATGAATAAGCTGTGTGCAATTAAGGTGTGTTAGATTGTTTTTGTCTGTGTTGTTTACAAGTTCGGAAAGGAAAACTCGAAATTGTTCGTAAAGGAAACCAAATAAATCCAAAGAAAGAATGTGCTTGCTGGGTCTTGTTAGAGTCGTACAGGTTTTTATAGAGAGATGTTATAGTGTGCGATCGCTGCCCACCCTAATCCTTCCACAAATAAACACCCCAAACCACATGCTTTCTGCGCAAAAACACTGACCTCATTCCCCAGCAGGGACAAAGACAGATGAACTGAGTGGGGGGATGGTGTCAAAACGAAAGGTACGTTTGCGACACTGCCAGACCCACCTGTTTTCTTCAAGATGATCTGTTAGGAAATAGCAGGTGCCTGAGGGAGGGGTGAGTGTTAAGAGTGTTCTTTAACACACACCAGGTGGGGATCTGAAAGTAATTACCTCTGGATTTAATAGAATCTTACAGCAGAAATAGTAAGAATAGTAAGCTAGTCTGTTGTTATGAATTCAGACTACATTTGGAATGTGGTTTCAGTTATTTTCTAAAACATTAAATTGGTCATTTTACATTTAATATAATAACTGAGCTGAGTTTTTCAAAAAGAAAAAGGTCAGGGTTGACACTGGCTACATTTGAAAGCTTAGGCTGTTGATTTGTTGACTTGCTGCCCTTTCAGGCAGTGATTTTGCAGGCAGAATTTGTGCATGAAGGTACCTCCTAAAACTGATTTCGGACAAACTTCTGAGGCAGCAGAATAGTTCAACGGTCTACACTCTTAATAATAAAGGTGTTTCACAATGCCATAGAAGAACCTTTTTTGTCTAAATGGTTCTTTAAAGAACGTTTGACACCTGAAAAACCTTTCTGTTTCACCAAAGGTTCTTTGGGGTGAAAGAAGGTTCTTCAGATTATAAAAAGGTAAGAAAAAGATGGTTCTTTAAAGAACCTTTGACTGAATGGTTCTTTGTGGAACCAAAAATGGTTCTTCTATGGCATCACTGTGAAGAACCTTTTAAAGCACCTTTATTTTTTAAGAGTGTATATCAAAATAATAAGAGATTTGATTATAACTAACCAAACATTTAATTACTACAAATACTAATTTCTCAAAAGAAATTACATTGAAATGGAAAAAGTTGGTCAAATACACAACTGACCATCAATCACAACTGAAAATTGTGGGATATACAATGCTGCCTTCAAGAACTGATCAAATGAAGGCATCTCAGAAAACAGGACGTGACACAATTATTGAATTAGGACAAGCATTGTTGCTTTCTTACCTCTGCATGCTGCTTGCGGAGGTGGCATTTTTCGGCTTTCAACTGCATAAATGGCTTTTTGTTCATTCTTTAGACTGGAAATGCAATGTCAAGTTGAGTGCACTAAATTGTGGGATACGGTCTATAGATCTAAAAATATTAGTTTTTCTGAAAAATACAGTAAACACTAATATTGTTAAAGGGATAGTTCACTCAAAAATGAAAATTACCCTATGATTTACTCACCCTCAAGCAGACTTTTTTTTTTCAGACCAAAATAGTTGCCGTTATATAAAAAATGTTTAGGCTATTCCAAGCTTTATAATGGCAGTAAATGGCTGTTGAGATTTTGAAGTCCAATAAAGTGCATCCATCCATCATAAAAAGTGCCCCACATGGCTCTAGGGAGTTAATAAATGCATTCTGAAGCAAATCAATGCATTTGTGTCAGAAAATATACATATTTAGAGCTTTCGCTAACTGTTGTACGTGTTCACAAGAGAGTAGCGTTTTCTCACTAGAAATTACTAGCCTGGCTAACGCCAGACCACGTTATGACTTCGTCATGATTCATGGTCTGGGAACCACATGTTCATTTTCTCGTATTTGAGGCGTGGTTTACGAATGCCCAGAGCCGTTTATTGGGCAATACGAATGTCTATCAAATGCGCCTGTGCCAGAGCCGTACAGAGAGAGCTCTGTATGGCTCTGGCCTGTGCGTAGCTCATAGCCAATCATTTCAATTATACCGGATGACGTATGTAGAGCGAACGCCAAAAGTTGCTCTTTTTTCAAAATAAACTTGCGTTCTAAACTACTTAGAACACTATACACCGTGTCTACACCGGACGCGACAGTTGTCACGCCGCAACAGCTAAAGTCTGTCTACACTGGACGCGTCAAGGCGACCGTTGCAAATCATTTAAACTTTGTGTGAGCACGTCATAAATAGAACGCGGCATCAGATTACTGTCGGGGATTTGCCGCCCCGCGCCGCATCCAGATAACTTCGCGTCCGTGCAATGCTGGATCCATAGTTATTAACAACTGCTTCGGTGAGTCGCATAGAAGGCGTCATCGTCTTGCTGCTCCCTCCCCGTTCTGTGATTGGTTCCCTATCTTAGGTGAAAATTAGGTCCATGGCTTCCAGACTAGACCTGCAGTGTGAATAAAATCGCGCTGCGCAAGGCAGTATGGGGAAACCCAGGCTAAGAAATTACATAAAAAGTGAAAAAAGTTGGTCGAATACACTGACAACCACAACTGTTATGGAGTAAAATGCACAGGATTATGTGATATCCTAGGCACCAAAGAATGCATCTGTGCTGCCTTCAAAAATTGGTCAGATAAAAGCATCTCAGGAGACAGGAAGTGACACAATCATTGAATTTGGACATGCCTTGTTGCCTTCCTACCTCAGTATGCTGCTTGCAGAAGCAGCATTTTTCAGCTGTCAGATCCATGAACTGCTTTTGTTTATTCTTTACACTGGAAATGGAATGTCAAGTTCCTTGCACTGAATTGTGGGATACTGTATTCCACAGAGCACTACTATTTCTGTAAAATCTATAAACAGTTTCCTGAAAAATACAGTAAAAACGGTAATGTTATTAAAGAGATTGTTTACCCAAAAATGAAATTTACCGCATGATTTATTCACCCTTGAGACATTCTAGATGTATACGACTCTCTTCTTTCAGACAAATACAATTGGAGTTATATATTTTTTTAAATGTCCTGGCTTTTCCAAGCTTTATAATGGCAGTGAAAGGCTGCTGAGATTTTGAAGTCCAATAAAGTGCATCCATCCATCATAAAAAGCGCTCCACAGGGCTCCGGGGTGGTTAATGCATTTTTCTAAGAAAAACATCCATATTTAAGTGTTTATAAATGGTAACTCTATGCCTACGTCATCTACTGGAACGCCACTCTCTCGTAAACACAAACCAATTGATTCATTTCAGAAAGCCTTTATTAACCCCCCAGAACCAATTGGAGTACTCTTTATGATAGATGGATGCACTTTATTTTGCTTCAAAATCTTGGAAGAGACAGGACTTTTTTTTTTAAGGTTAACTCCGATTGTATTCGTCTGAATGAAGAAAGTCATATACACCTAGGCTGGCTTGAGAGTGAGTAAATCCCTTTAATATTATAAAAACCTTGCAATGATCTATAAAGCTTCATGCGTAGATGCTAACAATTAAAATTGTATATAAATTAACAGCAGACTCAGGATATACAATTTCTGCTTGAAATCCTGCAGTCTACTTTGTGGCACCTGTTCTTCATGCTTCGATCACTTGTTTCTCTTCTTTTCTCTTTGTGTTTCAGCAGACCTCTATAAATATCACGCCCACTCTCCCATGGCCCATGCGGCCTTGCTCTTTCCTGAGGGAGAGGAAATGTAGGCTGATTCAGGGACCCGATCTTTCTCCTGGGAGAAGGGAGAGCCCAGCGATGCGGGCTGGGAAGGATAAGGCTTGTTTACAGTGGAGATCCCGGGAGGTTTGCACTGTACAGTTCAATGTGGACAAAACATGGGCAACCATGAAAGGCAAGAACAACAATGAACATCAGATGAAATTGGAACAATACTTTCTCATGCATACTTTTGATTGGCTAATGATGTAAGGGTTTCAAGTCAACATGACATTGTTTGCAACCCATTTTAATTGTGAAATGTCTTGCATTGTTGAATTGTGAACAAGACCAGGAATTTGAATTCATGTGTCTATATTTGTGAATATGTCTATATTTTTGTGAAGTAACTCTGGAACTTATTTAATTCAGCAGAAAGTGGAGACTTAATTCTTTAACTTCATTTTTTTTTCTTTTATTACTGTTTACATGTCCAGCATGGATTGTTAAACACACTCAGAAGATGTGAACAAACACAAATGTATAAAATCCTCAAGTTTCTACATAAGAAAAAAATCAAAAACACAAATCGGAATGTTATTAACAAGGTAAAAATCTAAAAAACACAAAAGAAAAATATTGAAAAGGTACTATTTACAATTTAAAAATGAATATTAAGAAAAAATATGAACTGAAAATAGAATTAAACTAAATTTCATTTTACCATCATTAATGAAGATGATGAGGTGTTTAAGAAAACACTGCAGCACAACTTTGTGCACATTAACAGCATTGCTTTAAATGTTAGTGATTTGCTACTATATTTTGTCTGAAAATGCTTTGTCTAGTTTTAAACAGCATGTTTTTGTAAGGCTCATTAAGATTCCCTTCAGGACAGTGTGCATGCCTAGATGCACTGCCACACAACAGGACCGATTTGATATTGAATCTACCCTTGTCACAGAACAATGCAGGCAAAAGCAAATACACAGTCTCATTCTACTTAGCTAATTCCACAAAGGTGGAGCTAACATATAGTCTCAACTTTTTTTGGCTACCTATTTGGTAATGATTGCAGTTAAATAACTGCAGCTGGTTAATAAATGGTGTGGATGGATGTTCTTAGAGGCACCTCTGATCAGAGCTCAAGTTTATATCAGGAGTATATACATACACACAGAGAGAGTCATACTCTGTATGTAGTGTCACTGTACGGTCCATTTGGGTGGTCAGACATAAAGTAGCAGTGGTCCTGAGCTGCATTTATGAGAACGGTGTGACCAAAACTGTCAACGTCCATGATTCACACCGAAAGCCTTCTGAACAGAGGCTGTTAGTATGCAATGCTAGTGTGAGGGCTGGTGGGAGAAAGCTTTCTGGCCCTGGCTAAGGGCCCAGTCTATCTTCCTGTTGGCCAGAAGCAATGTGCAGGACAATAATGCAGCAAGAGAGAGAGGGGCCATTGTTATAAGAGCCAGTCCTAAACTTGGCCAAGAGTTGATTCGAGATGACGAAGAAAATGTTAAACCTATAAATCTACAGTATCACATACTAACAAATAAACAGACTGTTTTGATTATTCATCAGTCATTGTCTACCACAATTTTGTTTAGTCACCCTAAACATTTCTGAAAACAAAAATAATGGGAAAAAAAAATCTGTGTAGAAACAAATATAGTAAATAATACACTTTTATGTATACTAACCTATTGCCCTTACAACCTTAACATAATGGTACCATAGTACACTGAAAGTATCAGATGTATATTTAACCCAGGACTGCACAAGTGGGGCCAGATCCCAGAGACCTTAGATTACAAGGGGCCGTCAAAGCCCAAGACCATGTGAGAAACTGCTAAAGAGACTGCCTAGGATACCTGGGTCTAGCATTGGTCTCTAGCTAACCACTAGGGCTCCAAGACACACACAGTGGAACATGACCACTAAAGCCCTGGGCCCCTCATAACAAAGTGTGGCATTAGCATTAGGCCCCAGACCCTATGTTGCATAAAGTGAGTCATAATCACTAGGTTAATGGCCTGCCTGGTATATGCAATTGGATATTACCACTAGGGCCCCAGCCTACAGTGGGACATTACCAGTAGGGCCTCAGTCTATTCGGCACATACAGTTGGACATGAGAATTAGGGCCCCAGACCACCCGGTGCATACAGGCCCCTTTTCCACCAGCATGAACCAGGTGGTAGTTCAGAGCTAGTGCTTTTGCCGATTCGGAGTAGGTTCAACTCGCGAGCCTTAAGAACTGGTTGGCTTTTCCACAGGCTAGAGAGCCACCACAGAGCCAGGTCTTACTACACTGAATACATCTCATTTTTCCAGCAATGCTAGTGAGTGCACAGACCGACCAGAGCAGGACACCAAAGCACTGCGACTGGAGAGCAGACAACTCTTTCAGCTTTTGAATTGCTCTTGTGATACTTTAATGACCAGTCTGTGCAGTGCTGACACATCCAGAACAAACCTAATATCAACTATGGCTTTGCGAACCTACATCAGCATTCAAACATGGCGAATCCAACATGTTTGTGTTTAGGTGCTATTTCAAAAATGGTGGGCAAAAGTTTGTTAGTCTTATTGGTCACAGTAACCCTGCCCCCAGCCCCTGATGCAAGCGGTTCTTACTTCTAGACCACCAATGTTTCGGTGCTACTTAAGAACTTTTCCTGGTTCTGAGCTGGTGCTTTGGGGGTCAAAGACAAAGAACTGATTTTAAACTAGGCTCTGGCTCTGAACCAGCACTCAAACTGCTTTGGTGGAAAAGGGGTAAAAGTGAGTCATAACTACTAGGGCCATGGCCTGCCCAGCCCATGAACTGCAACAAGACTACTGTGACCACAAGCCCCCCAGTGTATACAGTGGGACAAAACCACTAAGGCCTAATGCAGGATAAGAGGTCCACCAATAGAAGTGTAACAAGACAAATAGTGTATACTGTGGGACAAAACCACTAAGGCCACAACCTGCCCATCACAAAGTGGGACATGACCACTAGAGTTCTGGGACCCCTGGCACATACAGTGAGACATTACCACCAGGGCCCTGGGCTACCCAACACATTTAGTGAGATATGATCGCTAGGGCTCCTGGCACTCCGGTCCACACAGTGGGCCACTGGAGCCCCTAGTCCATTAACGAATATAGCCAGAGCTGACTACTAAGCCCCTAGGCCCCTCACCACATACAGGATGGACTGACCACAATGGCCTCTCAGTGGCTGGGGCCCTGGGCACCTAAGCGAATACAGTATTTGCTGACCTTCTTCTCCGTTCTTGTTCACCTAATGTTATCCTAGCTTAACATGTTCCCTAATTTTGTTGCCTAATGCATGATAAGAGGTCCACCAATAGAGGGGCAACAAGACTACTGGGGCTCCAAGCCCCCTAGTGTATACAGTGGGACAAAACCACTAAGGCCACAAACTACCCAGCACTTAAAGTAGGGCATGACCACTTTTTCTTTACAGTTCCGGCACCCCCTGGCACATGCAGTGAGACATTACCACTAGGGCCCTGGGTTACCCAACACATTTAGTGATATATGATCACTAGGGCCCCTGTGCACACAGTGGGACATGATCATTGGGGCCACTAGACCCTTAACGAATACAGACCTACTACTAAGGCCCCAGGCCCCTCACCGCATACAGGTTGAACAGACCACTATGGCCTCTCAGTGGCTCTCTGGGCAACGAACCAAATACAGCATTTGCTGACCTTGTTTGTTGGTCACCTAATGTTATCCTAGCAAAACAATAATTGGTTTCTTAATTTGTTTGCCTAATGCAGGATAAAAGCTCCACCAATAGAGGTGGACCTAGGAAAGATGGAGCTCCAAAGGTGTTTGCCAGGGGACTCAAGGAACCATGATCTAGCCCTGAATGACATGCTGAATGATGGCTTACTATTCACATACTGTAGATCATTGTGACTCCAAGGTACTTTAAATACCATTGTATTTGGTTTTGTCCAAAAATTGTATTACCATGGTACTACAGTATGTCTGAAATACTGTTCAAATACCATGTAAAAGTGGCTGATTATGAAAGAATGGGCTGTAGTGGGAATAAGACGGCAGTAAGGCCTGAGTGAGCCCCTGAGAGTGAGCGTTTCAGATATCCTTCAAGCTTGTTTATGTATTCCTCATTGATCTGGGCGACTGGAGGAGAAGGTAGAGGGCATTGGGGGAGGGACGGAAGAGCTTTTATGTCTGATTAACTCTCCTCCAAATCTCCTCGGACGACAGGAGCACTGAGAGGAGGGGCGGATCGCCTGGCAAAGATATTCGGTGGGATTCATCAGTGACAGCATTCCGATCATGACTGTCCTGTGTCTCCTCTACTCTTCCAATAATATTTATCAAAGTGCTTTCTGCTCTACCTTGTCTGACAGGGCAATATTTATAATACCACTCACTTTCGTTCTCTCCTCTACGTCTGCCTCTCCCACTGCGAAAGGAGAAACTCTCTCGCTGATTGTGAAGAGTAAATGACTGAGATTTTGTCAGAGGCACTTTAAAAAGTGGCGGCGGTTGGTTTGTTTCTTAATGCTTTCCGTGTCCGAGTATACTAGCTGAGTTTATGTAGGTTAGACACTAGACTAAGCAAACACCACAGAAAGCAAACACAGACCTACCTGATAGCAGTTATATCTTACAATGTTAGGAAACTTGCCTAATTTGTCTACTTTGCCTAGTAGATCACATCAGCATGAATAAGTCGTGAATGAAACAGGGATCCTGTTTCCGCTGCTGGTCAAGGAATGCGCTCCAAAAATAACTGGCAGTGGACCCTGGCAATGTGGGCCATGGGACTGTGTGCCAGCAAGCTCTCATATAGGGATGATATTGCTACACACGCCATCTATCAAGCATCTCAAGCTTAGGCCAAAAATATACTCTACGCAAGTATGCTAACGCAGACGTGAATGCTAGGCCAATGCACCGCAAGAGGACCGTCTCATCAGATATACTTAATGTGCGGCATATTCAAACCTCAGTACTCATGGTAAGGTGATGGAGTTACCTTAAAATGTCAAGTATCAATGCAAGTTTTATTTAGGTAGCTAGCAAGAAACATGTCGACAGTTTAACCAACCTAAACTTGCTCAGCAAGATTCTCTTCAAACTATTGCTGCCTAACATTGATAGGCTTGAAAAAAAAAAAAACATCCAGCCACAGAAGATAAATTCATTTCACGTTTGGAAATTAATTTACATGTATGATAATATGCTATAGCGCCCCTTGTGGCAATGCTGAGATTGCAACGTAAAATTGAGGTAACCAAATAAACATGTCGACGTACTTGCGCATGAGTATGTTTCAGCCTTCTAAAGGGAGCTTGCTGCCTGTTTATTACACCCCCACCCCTAAAATATCCCCATCACTGTAATACAATCCAGTTCAGACTCTTACTAAGCCCTTTCACAAAGACCTAAGATATTAGGTTTCTGCATCTAAACCCTTTTCTTTTGAACTCACAGTTGTCCCTGCTTCTTTCCCTCTTTTCTCCGTCAATGCGAGTGGTATTTCTTTGGTAGGGAGAGCTTTGAGTTGGGGTAGAAAGAGGTTAGCAATGGCTTTCACCCCCTGCGGTTTTTAAAATTAGACTATTACCTAACAATCCCCACAACAGTGGGGCCCTACTAAGGCTTTTATTTATAACTGGGCCTGAGAAGCCTTCTCAAGTGTATTTTACTGAGTTGCAAATTGGTGTAGGCTAGTGGTATTCATTTTATAGCTCTTTTGTTCGGTCAAATGAAAATATGAAAATGTAAAGCTATTATATAAATATAAAACTCAGCAAATGACGTTTTTCAAACTCCTAAAATGAAAGCAACCTACGTGTTATGTTCCTCAGACAATAAAATTTGTAATTGCCACAGTATCACGGGACTTTTGGGAGATAAAAACATACCAGCTTGCAAGAAAGAAATCAGAAGGGGTCTACAAATATGAACGGCACCACATAAAACATGTTTGGCTGGCACGACCAAGGCACAGTTGTTAAAACACAGGGCAATAAAATGACTTTTTGTTATGATAGCAATAGGTAAGCAAAATTTAGAGAAAAGTCCCTATTTTATGACATCAAAACAAATAGCAGGTCAAATTCAGCCAAATGCAACTGGACTGGGTTAAATAACCAGGTCCAGTTGCTTGTGAATTGACTCCAAAATAATGGAGGGTCGAAAAGTCGGAGACCTCTAGTTGAAAAGGTTATTGCAATAAAAACTCAAGTTGCATGAACAAAAATCTTAAATTAAAAATAATAACAATAGTTAAAAACTAAAACATCCTATTTATTTTTAGGTTTCTATTCGATTTTGAATCCCAGACTTTCCATGTGGTCTCAGACGTTTGATTCCCACTGTATATCAAGTTATGATGCAAGTGGCCACAGTCCTTACAGTCTTTATGATGATATATTATGACTTGCCCAGTCAGTTGGAAAACCACAGCTGAGAGTCCTGAGAAAAGGTGAACAGATGCAGAAATATTCCTACGAGAGATATTCCTTTCTCCGCTGGCCTTTTCCCTCTCTTTTTGCTCTGCTTCCCGTTCATCATTTACGCTGCGATTGCAGATGACTAATTGTGACACCCTAAAAACAGAAATGAAGAAAAACCCACAAACAACTGATTCGAAAGACAATAAAATATTATGAAAACGACAAAATCAATGTGCAAACTTTCTGATATAAATAGACTAGTCAACATGTTAGGAGAGCACCATGGGAAAGGAAAAGAAGGACATGAACATGATGTGTGTCAGTATCTGTATGAATGTTGGTATGGTGGTGTTTTGTGTGTGCAAAGTTTTTGGATGTGTGAAATGAAAGGGTAGAACAGGGATCGGGGATCTGAGAGGCTAAACCCAGTCCTGCAGTGAACGTCTGCAGTGAACTAAATACTTGGGTGCTCCTTTCCTCTGTAGCGTGTTAATGATAGCGTAGATCAATCCCAAGATGCACAGCACCAGGACCAGGGGTACCGTCACCATGATGATGTTCATGGTACGCTCTGTCTCGTCTATCTTCAGAACCACATCCACCTCATTAGTTTTCTCTTCGGTCTCCTCTTTAAAGTCAACATCATTGGTGTTGTCTCGCTCTTTGTCCTTTTCTTTGTCCTTGTCTTTGTCTTTGTCCTTGTCCTTGTCCTTGTCCTTGTCCTTGTCTTTGTCTTTGTCTCGGCCAGCATCCGGGTTGAAGGGTGGTCTGTCTGGCCACTTGCGTCCCGGATCCACATCGGTGTCTCTGTCAGGATTGAGGTCCACATTACAGCCCATAAAGTCTCTAAGAATGGACTTTGGGTAGCCTGGTTCGCTCTTCATTCTGTGGTTGTCAAATTTCCAGTACTTTGAACCCTTGTAGAAGTATGTATAAGCTGTGTGAGAGACAAACAAGATTCAAGAGAAAAATGTGTTAAAGTGCATTACTGACATAAAAACTAAAGCTTATCTACTAGATAGCATATCTAATAATTATTAGCTGACTGAAATTACAGCAAACTATACAGTCAAACTAAAAATTATTCAGACACCAGATATAATATTTGATACTTTTTTACTAGTAGGTGCAGGACACTATAGTTTATTTCTGTAAGGGACGATAGCAAAATAAAGTAAACTGTGACATATTATACCCAAAAATTCTTCATACAGTGGAAAGTAAAATTGATGCAAATTTGGGACCACAAATTTTACTTACTACTTTGACCTGACCATGTTTTGTTACATATCTTTCTAATCAAAGTTATCTGACATTATACATATAAGATGAATTTGTTCTGACAGTTTAACTCTTAAATTATTGTCATATTTTATTACCATTTTATAAACTACATTGAATAAACTGTGATAATGTGAGAAATTTTGAAGGCATCTGAATAAATTTTGGTTTGATTGTAATTAATTTGTGATCATCAAGATGAATTTGTTCTGACACAGTTTAACTGAGTTCTTTTCATAATTTATTACCTACTAAGATAAACTGAGATAATGTGAGAAATGTTGAATGGTGTCTGAATAAATTTTGGTTTCACTGTATATAAAAAAAATACGTATGTATAACTTGCCATAATATATTTTACAAAATATATGCCAAATACATATTGTCAACAGTGGAGCTGAATAAAATTTACTTTTGAAATTGAAAATATCTTTAGTTTCAATCTTCATATGGCAAAATATATTTTAAATTCAGGGGCCAGAAAAAAAAAAAACACATTTAGGTTTAATGCAAATGTTTATAGAATAGCTTACTACAGATCAAAACTAGATTTATAATGATTTAATAATGTATAATTTTACTTATATATTGTTTTCCACTTTTTTTGTACCATTGTAAATTATACTCCTTGCTGATTTTTATTTAAATGTATTATATGTTCAGTTTTATAGACAACAAATAATGTTTTTCTTCACATTTGACACGAATGTGAGCCAAAGACGTTAAGATGTCCATGTTTTACAGAATTTACAAAAGTGATTTTATGTTCATAGAAAGCACATTAAATGTAAATAAAGTGTCTACTTTAAGTTTTCAAATACGTTTTAGGAGAATAAAATGTTAAAATTTGGTTGAATTAATGTTTTCAATTAAGTGTATCAATATTTATGTAAAAATTCAAACAACATACTTATTTTGATTTGTGCATATTAAAATATATAAATGAATAAGGTAGCATATTCAATTTTATTGTGTTTTAAATTAGTAAAATACCCTTCCTGACAAATGGGCAAAACCTAGGATAGTGGCAAATTTTAAAAATGTAGAATTACAACTAATTAGTATCTGGGGTAAAAGTAATTAATCTTTTAATACGTAACAAATAGATTTTTGTTGTAAATATGCCTGACAAGACTGTTACACTGAATGGCATTCTAGTGGGTGTATTCTGTAAATTAGGGAAAACTGTATGATTTTTTTATTTATTTATTTTTTGCTCAGAAAAACAAAAATGTATTTAAACAGATTGTTTGTTTTTTTGGGGGGGGAAACAACAACAACAGTATTACACTTGTTGTTTTTATGCTTAAACCCTTTTACGTCTTTGACCCATGTATTTTCTTGGAAGAAAAATATATATTTTAAATGTTTTAAAAATATAGATATTTTTTAAAAATCATTAAAAAAAAAAAGACAAGAAATAAAATAATATATCTTGGTAGAAAATATATTTGCATAAATATATTTTAAAGCATATTTTATATTTATATATATTTCATATTGAGATTTATATATCATCTGAAAGCTGAATAAATGAGCTCTCTTAAAAATGTAAATACTGAGAAAATTGCCTTTAAAGTTGTCCAAATTAAGCTCTTAGCAATGCATATCATTAATCAAAAATTAAGTTTTGAACGAAATGTACTAAATATCTTCATGGAACATAATCTTTAGTTAATATCCTGATGATTTTTGGCATAAAAGAAAAATCAATAATTTTGACCTATACAATGTATTTTTGGCTATTGCTACAAATAAACCCATGCTACTTAAGGGTCACAAATGACATGAAAGAGCATTAAAATAACTTTTTTTTTTGCATTAACAAAACTACAAAATGCACATTTCTGCTTTACTGTACTTTTTTCAAACTTAGGACTTAAATCAAAATTATAGTTAATGGTAATCGATTGCATGCCATAGATCCTGTCGACACATTTCAATTAGTTTTAAACCAGGAACATTCCTTCAAATGTAAAAGTGCTTTCAGTGATATAAGTGTTTCCCAATAATATCACATTATTTCCTCAAATCACATTTCATACATTACATTCTCTCACTTCCTTTGTTCCACCGTCTGATTGATCTGATTGATTTCCATCCATCCTGTACATTACGCTGACAGGCACTGGATGACCCCTCAACACCCCACACACCATTTCGCTCACTCACCTCCATCATCGCTGAGGAAGGCTCCCTTGGGAGAAGACGGCACAGAAGTGCCCCACACACTAATTGGCTTAGGGTAGTCCTGATCTGCGGCCCTGGAGTGCTCATTAAAGCGCCAGTACCTGTAGTTTATCAAACACACCTTAATGCAAACCATTCTGCCTTTTCTTGATGCAGCCATTTAAGCAACAGCACACTGACTCCATTTACACATTGCATTAACATTCATTACAGATGAGCCAATCACAAGGACCACTCTAACCACTTTGCTGTCACTGTGCATTTTATCATAAATGCTGATGCAAAACAAACACTGAAAGCATACTTATGTAGCATTTTATCATTGTTCTTTGTCAGCTATGTATGATTTAAAATGAACAATTACAGTATAGAAAATACTAAAAACATATACTTGGTAAAAAGCAATGTTTTCTAAACACCTTGAATGCATGTGAGCAGACACATATTTTCTAAAAATAGATGAAATCTGATCTGGGGTGGTCACTGAAGAAGCATGCAAGACATGTTAATACCATGAGTAAACATCACTTGTGATCAGGTCACCCGAGACTGATGTTAAGACCAGGTGTAAACAGGGTCAGTAAGGCAACGCAGGGAGGTTTATACAAAACAGCTCAAGGGAATAAACATTAGAGTCAGAATTATTTGTGAAACAAGAGATAAGACTATCCCCTCACCAGTCTCCTTTGAAGTAGTAAGTAAAACCAGAAGGTTCCCACCAGATGGCCGTGTCTATCTTGTCATATGGGATATCTCTGCCATAGTCCATCAGTTCTTGAGGGTAGCCGGGCTCCAGGTTGGCTTCTCTGAACAACCAATACTGACTTCCTACAGGTAGATGGACACGAGAGAGAAAAGAGGAAGTAGTGATAATCTGATACTTTTTTGTGAATTTTGAATAAGTATTTCATTTTTTAATTTAATATCAGCAATTCTATGAATAGCTGTGCCTCAATTCAAAGGCAGCATTCCAAGACTGAATACGTCACAGTGGTGCAGCAAAAGACTTTCCCAATTCAAAAACTCCTTCAAATGTGGTCTTTGTTTGCCGGGCCATAAAGCATACAAAGAATGGATCCTTTGCAGCCCAGACTGTCCCAAGATTCATACAAAAGTTGTTTTTTTTTTTTGTTGAGAGAGAGAGAGAGAGAGAGAGAGAGAGAGAGAGAGAGAGAGAGAGAGAGAGAGAGAGAGAGAGCGAGAGAGAGAGAGAGAGAGAGAGAGCGAGAGAGAGCGAGAGAGAGAGCGAGAGAGAGAGAGAGAGAGAGAGAGAGAGAGAGAGAGAGAGAGAGAGAGAAAGCTTAATCACAGTTTTAAGGGATTACTCCACTTCCAAAATAAAAATGTCCTTATAATTTACTTACTTAATACACATAGTACAATTTATATACTTTTTAACCTCAAATGCTCATCTTGTCAAGCTCTGCGATGCCCATGAATACTCCAAACTCCGGTTTAATACAGTTAGGGTATGTCGAAAAACTCCCACCTTATTTTCTCCTCCAACTTCAAAATCATCCTACATCGTTGCAGAAGTACTGATCCAGTGTTTACTAAGTGAACGTGCAAAGAAGGTCAAACGCCCTTTACAAAAAAAAGGTAAAACAGTGATGTAGGACGATTTTGAAGTTGGAGGAGAAAATAAGATGGCAGTTTTTCGACATACCCTAACTGTCTTGAATCGAGTGCACAGAGTACACATGCGCATTGCAGAGCTAGACAAGACAAGCACTTGAGGTTAAAAAGTGCCCTTTGAAGCTGCGTTGAAACTGCATTTTTAACCTTCAATCCATTGAGCACCACTTAATTACAGTATGTAGAAGGAATTAATCAAATGTAAATTCATGTCCCAGTCACATTGTTGATTAAATAAACATTACTTACACATCAGAAAAAGAGATAGAAAAAAATATTTTTTTTTAATTTTAGCTTTTTACATTAACAATGTCATCAATATTCAGTTTTTTGAAGCCAAGTATGAATCAAAAAGTTAATATTTTTTAAGCATTTTATGTTTGTTCCAAAATAATAACTCAAGGCAGTAAGAATTTAAATTAAAACATGTTATTTGTGAACTTATCTTCAGCTATTCTTTTTAAATTTCTGACTTTTTTTTTTTTTTTTCTCGGATCATCAGTCATCAAAGCTCAGTAAACGCCGATTTATAGATTTCACAGATTTACTTAAAATTTTACCAAGCTGATTACTCACAAGAAAAACTCCCAGATCATGTTTTCATGCCATTTTAAGTTATATTTTGATGCAACAAAGTGGTTATATCTAATTGTGTGAGTTGTTTTGTTTACTTTTTTAAATTAGTCTTCCCATTAACGCCATTATGTTGTTTATTCAGACTAAAGTCACAAATGTAGAACATGCACAAACGCATCCAATCCAATCATACACTTTAAAATAAAGGTGCTTCACATTGCCATAGAAGAATCTTTTTTCTGTCTAAATGGTTCCATAAAAAACCTTTAACATCTGAAGAACCTTTCTATTTCACAAAAGGTTTTTTGTGGTGAAAGAAGGTTCTTCAGATTATAAAAATGTAAGAAAGTGATGGTTCTTTAAAGAACCTCTCACTGAATGGCTCTTTGTGGAACCAAAAAAGGTTCTTCTATGGCATCGCTATGAAGAACCTTTTTAAAGCACCTTTATTTTTAAGTGTGCATCACAATGGAGGCATTGCCTCCTCTCATTTGACTTTCCCAGATTCATTCACACTTTAGGGGGTCAGTTAAAACTCAATGGGCTCAGGGGAGGCAGTAGAGATGCAGACTCCTGCTGTAACTTTACCCACTGGCATCACTGTTTGACAATGTTTCGAAAAACAAGTGATTTATACACTTTTTAATGTTATATTTTGTAATATTGCCGTTTTAGTTTTGTACTGCAGATTTATTTCTATCCAATATTTTGAGGAGGCACCATCTCCCTTGCCTCCTCGGAGGAAACACCCCTGGTACATAACTGAACCAAGGTCAACATACACTCACCAGCCACTTTATTAGTACACCTTTCTAATTCTGGGTTGGGCCTCCTTTTGCCTTCAGAACTGCCTTAATTCTTTGTAGCATACATTCAGCAAGGTGCTGCAAACATGCTACAGATTTGTTGGCTGCAAATCCATGATGTGAATCTCTCCTACCACCAAATCCTAAAGGTTTACTGCTGGATTGAGATATGTTGACCATGGAGGCCAACTGGGTGTAGTGAACTCACTGTCATGTTCAAAAAAACAGTTTGAGATGATTTGAGCTGTTACTTGGTGTGTTATCCATTTAACAATCCTTGGTTTGACCTTTTCTGATTTTAAAGGCGTGGCCTTCAAAGTCTGCATCTGATACAGCAAATGAGACACAGCTTTTGCCCATTTGCCATCATACAGGTTTTTACATTGGCCATTCATTGAAAAAAAAAAAAAAAAAAAAAAAAGTGGAAAGCAGATTAAAAAAAAAAAACTCAAAAGTTAAAAAATGGATATCGAGAAAGAAAACGGGTTGACAACAATGGCAAGGAAGTAAAGGCAATAAGGGGCAGGCAGCAACACTCAACTGGTAACAGTATTTCATGGTGCTTATACAGGGACTTTCCAACCTTTGGCACAGTAATACAAACTCCAAAACTCAACCACAGATGTGTGTTTACTCTCTATTATAACTGCACTACAGCGCTGCAAGAGATGCACCAACAATGCGGGTTTGGTTCAAATCCCACATTTCAAGTGACAACAAAGCATCGCATGGAACCGTTACAGAAACACTGGGATAAGCTTGAGTTTTTATTATTTTACAGTATGGCAGACACCGAGGCACCATCCTCATGGACCCGTTTGATTCAGTGGGCCCATGTCCAAGTCCAACCGTTGCTGTCAGCATCTGGTAGAACCGCTAGCTGACGCAATGGCCTCGCCTCACTAGGAACAGATGTTGCTTCCCAAGATTTTCGGTCTCCCGGTTTTCTCCAATGGCAGAAATCCAAATTTTAAAGGGCCTCGCCAATGACATCACTTGCCCTATGGGAGCCAGCTTTCCTCAAGTCTAACATGTATACATTCATCTTCACAGAAATCTTCACCAGGAAGTTATTAGATGTCTGTTTGAGGGGTGCAGGGTGTTGATATGTGTAACTAATGTGGGAAACCTCACTGTGGTTTGAGCAGTTTTTGATCTCAATCTGCTAGCAGGGTTTGATAATAAAAGTGGCCCACTGACCGAGTTTCAGGCCTGTTGACTTTTGCACCAGAGCTATTCATTGACACTATTCATGTCATTTTATGACTTGGAAATTTAAATATTTAGTTTCCTGTTATAAATTGGGCTGATTTAAATATGACACCATGGTAAAGATATCTAGCTGAACATTAGCATGGATGTTGTTGCAAATATGACTTGTAAAAGTTCTGTAAGCCACAGTAATAATGGATTAAGAATGACTAAGTAATCAGAAATGTTTGCACAGGAAAGTTTATGAATTTATGTGTAATAGAGTTACATTATGTTGTAATAAATAAATAAATAACATTTGTTTTACCTTTTTTACATTTAAAAAAAAAATGTTTTACAAATCTGACCAAAACAAAAATGTGAAATTTTAAATGTTCATTAAAAGTTTTCTTTGTTACTAGATGTTTAATTTTTCAATTATAGCTATGCATGGTTGAGTAAATGTGTGATTTGCTTCCTTTGCAAAACATATGGTCAACATATGGTTTAAAATTATTAAAATAATAATAATAGTAACAATGTCATTTTTACATAATGCAAAATGTTAAAAATGTTACTTTTAATTTTGCTGAAAAAAATAAAACAGTAAAATCTGTACTGTTGAGTCCTGATTAAAGCAAAGTATGAGTTAAAGCATTCTCTGAGTTTTGCTTCCTTTGCTAAATTTATGAATCTATAGAATTATAAAGCTCCAAAATTAAATTTTGTCCATTCACCTTAAACCCACATATAAACCAAAAAAGCCATGTCTTTGAAAGTCTACCTGTAAAATCCATCAGACTAACACATAAGTGGCTGAGGGAAATCAAGGGCACTTCCTGTACTAAATGACAAACGTCAAAATCAATGGTTTGTTCTAATGTAAAAAGCAGTTCAATGTGGTGTAATTCTGCCAGCCTGGGTAATAATTTCTCTCACGAATATAACATTTTTATGGTCTATATTAACTTTTAACAGCACAGAGCTATATCAATTTTCAAGAGCAGTTGGAAAGGGGAAATACCTTTGAAAAACACAAATCGCCCATCATGCCTTTCATATGCAGCGTCAATGTCTCCCGGCAGACCCCTCCAGAAGTGTCCAATAGGCATTGGGTAGTTATCCAGCACTCGGTTCCTCCTCACTCTCCAGAACCAGCGGCCCTGAGGAGGCAATAAGAGATGAATCAGAGACCACATGATAATGGTTGTGTATTTTTGTCCTAATGATGGTCAGGTTTATTAGTAGTCCCAGAACCCTCAGCTGTCATGTTCACTGCTTCAAATAGGAGGGTTTCTGGTTCTCCTCCAGATTATACAACGGATACTGTCAACTGCTTGGTTACCAGCATTTTTAAAAACATCTTCTTGTGTGTTCAACAGAAGAAACAAACTCATACAAGTCTGTAAAGACATGAGCTTGAGAAAATTAAGACAATTTTCATTTTGGGGTGAACAATCCCTTTAAATGTGTAACTGAAGGAGATCAGGCAACAACAAATAAGGGACCAGGCAAGTTAGAAACTTGAATTTTTTCTCCATACAGTGGACTTCAATGGTGGCCAACAGTTTGAAGGTCCAAACTGCAGTTTCAATGCAGCTTCAGAGGGCTCTACACAATCCCAGACGAGCAATAAGGGTCTTATCTAGTGAAACGATCTGTCATTTTCTAAAAAAAAAAAAAATAAACATTTATATAATTTTTAACCACAAATGCTTGTCTTGCACTAGCTCTGCGATGTGCGCTTAGTTCTCTGTCTGTGGTGTACTTTGGTTCAAAAATATAGGGTTGGGGCGAAAAACTCAATTCATTTTCTCTCAAAAATCTAATATTCTCTTCCAACTTCAAAATCATCGAACATCATTATTTTACTTTTTTTTTTTTCCAAAGAAAGTCAAGGGCAATTGACTTTCTTTGCATGTTTGCTTTTTTAAACACTGGGTCGGTACTTCCACCTACGTCACACGTGCATGATATAAAAATTATATGAATGTTTATTTTTTTTAGAAAATGACTGATCGTTTTGCTAGGTAAGACCCTTTTTCCTCGGCTGGGATTGTGTAGAGCCCTTTGAAGCTGCATTGAAACTGCAATTTGGACCTTCAACCCATTGGCCACCATTACAGTCCACTATATGGAGTAAAATCCTTGAATCTTGGATGACAAGGAGTGAGTGAATTATCAAGAAATTTTTATTCTGAAAATAAGCTAGTCCTTAATTATGAGCTGCAATAGTAGTAATGCTTGCAAACACAAACAAATCATGTGTACATTCTTCATAGATGAAGACAAACACATCAGGTACATGTACATACGCTCAATTGTTTCCAGTTAACTCACTCTGGCTTTCCACCAAGACCTTCAGTAAGTTTCAAACCAAGCCCAAATTAAAACCAGAGCCGGGTCTGTGGCCAACACGCTCTAAATTTATCCTGCCTTCTCCCTACACACTTCTCAACCCCAACACCTCATCACAAACAGACACACATGCACATACACACACTCCTTGTTCTCACATGGAAGAACACAATCTTGTCGGGCTGCGTTACATGGATAATGGCCTTATTTCAGAAGCCTGTCTTTTTATGCATGGGAAATGCAGATTACTGTCGGGTGGTCCTTCACTCAAGGGCATCTAATTGTTGTCCAATGGATAACTTAACTACTGTGGTCAGTTATACAGTAACATGAGTAAATGAATGAATATTTGCCAACAAACTGTGCTTGTCTGGTAAGATCTGCCACTGGCTTTACAAAAATGGCTAAAAATAATTCGAATTGAATTTTAATGTTTTAATAAAGTTAATATGAATAAAACTTAAATATAACAGTAATGTTTGCTTACAAAATCTATACAAAGTGGTTACAATTAACATTTTATGCATTAGTCAAAACAACCCATCCCCCAAGTATCCATGCTATTTTGGTCCCTAGATATCGATCTCCAGTAAAGTTAACTATGGCACTAACATATTTGCTAAATGACATCATGAGAATTTTTAAAATAACCTGTAGTCAAGCATTTCCAAGTACTAATATCCTTTTGTTCTTTCAGATACTGTACATTCCTTTTAATTTCTCCAACAACAAGACTCCTTCTTTACTCTAATAGAAAGAAAGTGAAAGATCATATGACGTAGTGTTTTTGCCACAGAGAGCACTTCTTTCATGCAGGAATAAATCACGTGACATGACGTGACCACAAAACCGCAAACGGCACAAAGCAGATGAAGTCTGATGTATCTCCTGATCAACTCCAGATTCAAATACACGACTCCTTTCCTCTTTATGGAGCTCTGCCCCATAACAAAGAACAGCACTGGGGGGGTTTTACGGCCCATTGCCTAACAAAGCCAGATTGAGAGCAGGCCGACCTCAGCAGGTCTCCACCTGCATGTCAAGGCTTTCACCTGGAACCATGCACTGTTATTGTTTCAGCGCTTGACCTGATCCGATTCAGAAAGCACTACAGCGGCTGAGTGACTCTCATGAAGCTGGTCAAAAACACGCCTAGGGCATATTTCATCCAGAAACCATTGAGGAAAAAAGAATCTCCATTTTGCATAAAGAAACTGCAATTTAACGATTTTATTACTAAATTTAAACATGTAATTGACATTACAGTAATGTAAAAAAGCTTGTGGATCTATAGGGAATTTAGCTCACCTTAAAAACAAACATCTCTCCCCTGAGCATGGTGACTGTGTCAAAATTGCCCTCGCAGATGTTGGGGCCATAGTGATCTGGCCGATCGGTAGTGCGAGGCCTGTCCGGCCGGCGAGGGGGCGCCCCGGGAGGGTTCTTAGGAGGCTGGGGTGCCCTGGGGTCTGGATGGGCTGGTCGACGAGGGGTGACGGTGGGGAGAGCCTGAGTAGGAGAACTGCTAGGGGGTCCTACAAGAAACAAACAAACACAAGTTACTTAGGTTACTAAGGTTATTGCAACTTTTTATCTCACAATTCTGATTATTTTGTCATCAGAATTGCATGATGCAAACTCACAAATCCAGATTTTTTTTTTACCATAATTGTGAGATATAGCCTCACAATTACGAGTATAAGTCAGAATTATGTGATTAAATTAAGTCAGAATTGCATGATATAAACTCACAATTCCGTTTTTTTTTTTCCCTCAGAATTGCAGGATATAAACAACTGAGAGATAAAAACACAATTCTGACTTTTTTTCTCAGAGTTGCATGATATAAACTAACAGTTGAGAAATAAAGTCAGAATTGCGTGATACAAACTTACAATTCAGAATTATTTTTCTCAGAATTGCATGATATAAGCTAATAATTGTGAGATAAAAACTTTTTTCTCAGAATTGCATGATATAAACAATTGAGAGATAAAAACACAATTCTGACTTTTTCTCAGAGATGCATGATATAAACTAACAGTTGTGAGAAATAAAGTCAGAATTGCATGATATAAGCTAACAATTGAGGGATTAAAACCTTTTTCTCAGAATTGTATGATATAAACTCACAATTATGAGAAAAAGTCATAATTACGTGATATAAACTCAATTCTGACTTGATTTCTCAGAACTGTCTCGCAGTTGTGTCTTTATAACTCACAATTGCGAGTTTATATCATGCAAATCTGAGAAAAAAAACAGTCTGATTTGCAAGATGTAGCCTAAACTCACAATTCTGAACTCATAACTTATAGCAATTACTAGTTTATATCACGTAAATCTGACTTCAAAATAGTCAGAGTTCCAAGTGTGTATCACACAATTCTGAGAAAAATGTCAGAATTGCCTTTTTTTGTGGCAGAAACAGGCTTCCATTTCATTCTATAAAATAAGAAAATATATTTTGATAAATAAATGAAGTCTAATAATTGTACTTTAATACTTTGTGACATTTCCTCATAAAATTGTCAAATAAATAAACAAATAGTAATAGTTATTACTACTATTTTGATACAACATGGTAGTATTTGTAGTATTTGTACTGTCTTTACGTAGATATAAAAAAATATATTATAGTATTACAGTCAGTCAGTTAATGCAATGTGTAATAATGTACACACCACACAATATTAACAGAAAAAAGTAACCATTACAATGAGAATTTGGAGGGGGGGGGGGGTGCTTGACTGTCATAAAAACAAATGTCAAAAAAATCCTAATAGTCCTAAAACTAGGCTTGTTTTCTGTCTGCAAAATATAAAATATTTTCTTCTGTTTTTAATGTATGAGCAGCAATAGTGATGCTGGCCTTCGCAAAGTCCAAAAATAAGTGAAATGATAAATGAATTTGCCATGACATAACCAAAATAACTTTCTTCTAAAGTGGGAAGAATGCCTAAAGTTCTCCCCACAGCTGAAACTCCCTCATGTAAACTAAAACAAACATTACTAAAACCCACAAAGACCACAGTATTTCAAAGAAACTTGGCCTGGTCAATGACACAGTAAACCAACTTACCGCAGAAATACAAATATTAGAAACCTTACAACATAAGCTTGAATAACACAACAAACT
Organism: Garra rufa; assembly: GCF_049309525.1. Classification (NCBI taxonomy): domain Eukaryota; kingdom Metazoa; phylum Chordata; class Actinopteri; order Cypriniformes; family Cyprinidae; genus Garra; species Garra rufa. Next base: position 10,683,365 of record NC_133363.1, on the reverse strand, counting down.
ACTTACTGTAAATTACAAAAAATAAAAAATAATAAAAAAAATCTTTTACAACAACACCACGTGTTTATAATAAATGTGGTCCAGACTGAACCAGGAAACTAACAGCTAACAAAACTTAATCTAAAACTGTAAATCTATAAAGTACCTCTAAACATTTTCTGCACGTCTTACTCATAGGCAGATGATAAGGAGAACAACAGATAACAAGATCTGGAAATTAAATGCACTGAACAATAAATGTTACATAATAAACAATAAAAAATAAACAGTTAATAAATAAGTGGTCATGAGTTTTTTAATCCTGCAATTCAGATGCTTTCCTTGCAATTCTGAGTTTATATCTCACAATTCTGACTCGTACAAAATCTTATAAACTTATTAACTTGCAATTCTGACAAATAAATAAATAAAAATATAAATATATGGTAATAGAGTTCTCTCACAATCTACTTTTTCCCCCCTCACAATTCAGACTTTTCTTTTGACAAATGCAAGTTTATAAAAAAATTAAATTAAATAAATAAATAAAAGGGTAAATGCAGCATTCTCACAATTCTGTCTTTTTTCTTGCAATTCATCTCACAAATTCTGACTCATAAAAAATCTTATAAACTTGCAATTCTGAGATATAAATAAATAAATAAATAAATTTATTTATTTCTCATTTTATCATTTATATAAATAAATGAATAATTGAGTGTATATATATATATATATATATATTATTTTTATTTATTATTAAATACATAATTGAGATGATTTATTTATATAAATGATAAAAAGATCAATAAATAAATAAATAAATAAACTTGCAATTCTGACAAATAAATAAAATAAATATGGTATTTGAGTTCTCACAATTGACTCCCTCTTTTTTCTTGCAATTCAGTTTATATCTCACAATTCTGACTCATACAAATGTGACCCTGGACCACAAAACCAGTCATAAGGTTAAATTTTACAAAACTGAGATGTATACCTCATATGAAAGCTCAATAAATAAGCTTTCTATTGATGTATGGTTTGTTAGGATAGGACAATATTTGGCCGAGATACATCTATTTGAATATCTGAAATCTGAGCGTGCAAAAAAATCAAAATAGAAAAATCACCTTTAAAGTTGTCCAAATTAAGTTCTTAACAGTGCATATTACTAATCAAAAATTACATTTTGATATATTTACAGTAGGAATTTTACAAAAATATTCATGGAACATGATCTTTACTGAATTTCCTAATGATTTTTGGCATAAAAGAAAAATCAATAATTTTGACCCATACAATGTATTTTTGGCTATTGCTACAAATATACCCCAGCGACTTAAGACTGGTTTTGTGGTCCAGGGTCACAAATCCTTATAAACTTACAATTCTAAACTTTTTTTAAATTTTTATTTCTCACAATTCACTTTTCTTTTCAGAAATGCAAGTTTATTAAAAAAAAAAAATAAATAAAAGATTTTAAAAAAGGTAATTGAAACATTCCCACAATTCAGATTTATTCTCATTTTTTTTTTTTTTTTCTCATTAACTCAATTCTGGTGGAAAAACATCAGAACTGTGAGAAAAGTTAGCACTTGTTATTTATTTTATTTCATTTACGATTGACTTATTTACTTAAATTTATACGAGTCAGGATTGCAAGAAAATAATTACCGAACTGTGGGATATGAACTTGCAATTCTAAGAAATAAAGCTCATAATTTTGAACTTCATGAGAAATGCAAGTTTATATCTTCCAGATTTTCAAGAAAAATTCTGAATTGCAAGAAAAAGTCAGAATTGTGAGATGAAAAGTCACAAATACCCATTTTTCTTATTCCGAGGAAGAAATCTGCTTCCGTAGATCAGAGATAACATGCTGCAAAATCAAAAAAGGCCATGTTTAAAACAACACAGGCATCAGGTTACCGTAAATCTGCTGGACCCCACGGAGATCATCCTCAGGCAGCTCAAAGTTTTCGGTGTCCATCCACTGGTAGAAAGGAGCCATAATAGCCAGCGGATTATTGGAGTGTTCCAGTCCAAGGGCATGGCCCAGCTCATGCACAGCTACCAGGAACAGATCATTACCTAGGGGAGACGCATATTAAATATCACAGGCTGTGGTATAACAGATAGCTAATGGTCAGCAATGAGGAGACGAGCTGATTTACTGAGGTCACTAGTAAAGAATGTCTGATACAACAGCTTATTAATCTTCATTCGCTCTGGGAGATCACAGCTGCATTTTATGGGCACTCTGACTTAAGGACACATGATATACTGCGCATCAACTAGAACATTACATTTGCTGCAGTTAAGTGCGCACATTAAGCAAAATCGCCACTGGTCTTGCTGAAGATAAGGAAGTGCAGCTATATTTAGTTGACTGGGTAAATAGGACATATGAGTGAAGAGGAGACTGGAGCGTTTTAGGCTGAGTTGGGAACAGGGTTCCTGCTGTTAGTTCTTACTTAATGCTGAGATGATGTGCACTTTAAAGTAAATGGGCTCTCTTTATTATCGTAATACATATCCCTGATCTAAACAGTTCATCTGTGCATGCTATTTCAAAGAAAAATGTTTGTCTTTGTGATCTATAATCAAAATGAGACTGAAATGTCTTTCCTTTTTGGCTGACGTCACTAAAGCTGCTTAGGTTTCAACCTATGAGGGTTGCAGGTGTTTCATGAAGGGAAATAGTCCCAAAATTGACTGCAAACTCTAGCATTGATCTTGTCTGGTAGTATGAAACACTTCTAACAATCCAGTCAAGTCTTGCCCTACCATTTTTTCCTCAGTGAGTAAGTAAAATGCTCATTTTAGTTTGCAGATGATGCTTCATTTTGACTTTAATTCTGTTTGTACACTCAGCTCGGACTTTTTGATTTCCACAGATCCGTCTCCCCCATTATGTTCCCCAAAGGCAACACTGAAAAATGCATTCTTACACTATAACAGGCAAATTGTTCATCAGTATTGGTTCAATTTAGGCTGGACTTCTTTCATATCAACTTTGAACCATACCAGAAACATTTATTATCTAGTGCACACAAGTTCCTCAAAACCAGTTTTAGAAGAACCAGACTAAACTTTAACATCAAACTGACTGTGGCCCACACCAAAAGGGTGAAAACAGCCTCAATTTGTACTTTGTTTGTGATCTTACCCTTGTGAAAAATAATTACTTTTTAGCATGGTTTATTATAGTTAACTAAAACTGAAACTACAACCAACCAACCAAAAAAAAATAATAATTATTGCATTAAAAAAATAAATAAACAACAACAAATTTAAGAAATAAAATTAGCTAGTGTTTGCAACATTTATCATTTTCATTGTTTAACTGTACCAAAATACTGAAATGAATTTAAAAAAATATATAAGACATACTAGAGACTAAAAAAAGACAAACTAAAAAGATAAATGTTAATTGTGATTAAATTTATTTTTTATTGCATTTTTTTAAATGTAAAATTTTAAATATATTAAATTAATATATATTATATATTTAAAGAGCTCTCCTATGCTCATCAAGGCTGTATTTTCTTGACCACAAATACAAAAAAAAAACTGCAATATTGTGAAATATTATTAAAGTTTAAAATAATATTCTATTTTCTAATTATTCCTGTGATGCAAATCTGAATTTTCAGCATCATTACTCCAGTCTTCAGTGTCACATGATCTTTCTTTCAGAAATCATTCTAATATGCTGATTTATTACTTTTATTATCAGTGTTGGAAACAGTTGTGCTGCATAATATTTTTTTTAAACCTGTGATTCTTTTTTTAGGATTTTTTTGATTAATCAAAAGCTAAAAAGAACAGCATTTATTTAAAATAAAAATCTTTTCTAAGAAGTCTTTGATATCATCGTTTATCAATTTAACACATCCTTGGGGAATACAAGTATTTCTTAAAAAAAAAAAAAAAAAAAAAAAAAAAATTACTGACCACACCATTTTAAATGGTAGTTTATATTGTTAAAAGAGTACCACAGGTTGCAACAAAATATTGAACAATAACTGTTTCCAACATTGATAATAAATCAGCATATTAGAATGATTTCTGAAAGATCACTGTAACACTGAAGACTGGAGTTAAATTACATTTTCAAGTATATTCACATAGAAAACAGTCATTATACATTAAAATAATATTTTACAGTATTACTGTTTTTTTCTGGATTTTTGATCAATTAATCACAGTCTCGATGAGCATAAGAAATTCCTTTAAAAAAAAAAAAAAAAAAAATATATATATATATATATATATATATATATATATATATATATAACTGATCCCAAACTTTTCTCGTTTCTTCTATTGTCAATATGGTAAAAATGTACTGCCAAAATGTACTAATATTTGTAATTACACATTTGTAATGATAAAGTTGCAATTGAGTACATTCATAATATATTAACTAAATGTAATATTAAATGTACTACAGTTAAAATTATAAAGTGTACACTTTTTGTTGACTAAGCAGTTGTAATACTTTACAATACAGTAATAGAGTACCTTAACATAAAACTCTCTAAGAAAGTTGAAAAGTGCACTTTTGTAATTCTAAAGTTGTTAAAGTGTACACTTACTGTAAGTGGCCTTCATTAATATTACATTATCTGCAGTACATAAAAAAAAAATACTGCAAGTGCGCATCCAATACATATTCATATGAAAGCAGTTTGTGGATCAGTGCAGAACATTTGCAATTATCTGCACACTACAGAGATTTATTGAAACGCTCCCAGTGACAGTGCACTCAGTCAGTGACTGATTTTAATCACGTTCCATCTCCATTCTCCAGCTGTCACAATGATCTGTGACCCTGCGGGTGTAAATGGCTCGATGCAATTCTTAAATCTTGATTTCGGGGGAGGGGGGGGGGGGTGACTGACTGCTTCCTTTTAGTACTGACGGTATCCATTATTATCTAGTGTGGACAATCCAAACCATCCATGCAGGCCGTATGAAGTCATCAGACAGTAATGTTGCTTGTTCAGAGACGAAACATCATTAGAGCTAATAACTGTGCAGATAAGAGAAGTACTGAACTTGCTGTCCTAATGCTTTCAGACAATCAATGACGGCTTTCACAGACAAACGCACTCGTCATTCAAAGCTGCTCTTGTGTGAGAGCCGTGACTGTTAAAAGATGCAACTTCAGGGCAATAGGAGACATCTCTCCTCACAGCTGTGTCATTGTGACCGAGACTTCAACTGCTGCTAACAATGACGATCCTGTAGCCAGACGTTACAAACCTATGGAAATAAGCTCTGGAAAATCCTGGAGATTCCTTCTGAAGTTGTTTTATGTGCTTCCTTAGTGAACGCTGCAGTCAGCGTGTCAGCAATTAATCAAAAGTGTCATGATGTAATGATTCAATGAATCGTTTGAAAAACTAGACAGTCTATGATTAACCTTTAACCCTTTTACAGACAAAGAGTCCTTTCCAAGTTACTTCAAAAATTGAGAGCTGTATTATCACTGCAAATAAATTCTTATTTGGATTATTTGTCGTTTCCAGCCAAATTATCTATAAAATCTTAAATGAAGAAGGATTTTCTAAACAAGTAAAAAATATTTTTCTGTTTTCAGAAAAAAATAGTAAAAATTAAACGAGTTTTTGCTTAGAACAAGAAAAATAATCTGCCAATGGGGTAAGAAAAAAAAAAAACTCATTTCAAACAGAAAACAAGATTATTTTTCTTACCCCATTGGCAGATTATTTTGCTTGTTTCATGCAAAAACACATCATTTTGACTAGTTTCTTCTGAAAACAAGAAAATAATGTTTACTTCTCTAGAAAATTTGCTCTATTTGCACTACTCTGTCTGGTGTGCACTCTCTGTCATGTGCCCTATTTTTTTCATTTTTTTAAATATAAGTGATTGATATATGTATAATTGTATTTATTCATAATTTAAAAATTCTACCTTTTGTAGAATTAATGCTACCTGTTATGCAGCAAGGGGCTGAGAGTAACGCAATTTCAATTCTCTGTATGTCCTGTACATGTGGCAGAATTGAAAATAAAGCTGACTTTGATTTTGAACATCCTTCTTGATTTAAGAATTTATTTAATGTTTAGATATTTTGACTGGAAACAAGAAAAAATATAAGTAGGAAAATAATTTTTTACACAGCAACTTTCCATCTCATAGGGAGAGTTCAACCAAAAATGAACATTTTGTCATTAGTTACTCCACCCTCATGTTGTTTTCAAACCCGTAAGACCTTTGTTCATCTTTGGAACACAAGTTAAGATTTTTGATGAAATCCGAGAGCTTTCTGACCCTGCATAGACGGCAACTGACATGTTCAAGGGCCGGAAAGGTAGTGAGGACATTGCTAAAATAGTCCATATGACAATACTGACACAGAAGAGAATAAATTGCTGAATAAAGACATTGTTTTTGTTTATTTTTGTTCAGATCCACTAATGTCACATTGACTATTTTAACAATGTCCTAACTACCTTTCTGGGCCTTGAACATGGCACTTGCGTTGCTGTCTATGCAAGGTCAGAGAGCTCTTGGATTTCATCAAAAACATCTTAATTTGTGTTCCAAAGATGAACAAAGGTCTTCTGGGTTTGAACCGACATGAATGCTTGAGCATTTAAAGTAGGGTGGATTCTGGCTGCCGTGTTAGATCTTATCCCCAGGTTTTAAACTTCTGATCGTTTGTACAAAGGTTCAAATGGTCAAATGGCTGTCTTTCAATTTTTTTTTTCAGAATCCCATTAGGTCTATGTGTTTTCAGACTTTGGACCCCACTGTACCTAATTGTTTAGCACATAGTTCACAGTTCTCTAGTGTAAAGTGCAAAAGAGTCTCTAGGAATGTCTGACCCTCTAAATACATCAACATGCAGCTCACTGGCTCACATAATCAATCATCTGTCTCAAATGATGTCACCCGCCTCCACAGGACCATGAAAACCTCTCAGCAGCAAATACAAATGAGCTATTAAGCATTCAGAGTGAACACAAAAAAAGTAGGCTTGCAAATGTGACCTTTTTCTTTTTGTTTGCCATAGATTTCTCAGAATAACTCAGGTTGACACAGGTTTAATCATTAGGATCAGTAAGTGAATATGGTTGTTTCATGAGGGTCTACGAAACTGAATCATTTTTGTTTTGACTGTATATCTCTCAGACACCACATAAAATCTTTGATATTTTTTACTAATGGGTGCAGGACACTATAGTTCATTTATGTAAGGGAGGATAGCAAAATAAAGTAAACTCTGACATATTATACCCAAAAATTCTTCATACGGTGGACTACCAGTAAAACTGTTTAAAATTTGGGACCAAAAATTATTCAGACACTTTGACCTGACCATGTTTTGCTTAAGTGTTTTTTTTTTATTATTGCCAATGCAACTATTTATACACCACAAACTAAACAAAATCAAGCATTGCTTGGTAATTGGTCAACATAGTATTGACAGTTGAATAAATTTTTGGTTGATTGTAATCCATTACATACCTTACTATCAAAGTTATCTGACATTATCAAGATGTTTGTTCTGACACCATTTAACTCTTGAGTTCTTGTTATATTTTATTACCATTTTCTAAACTATAGCGAATAAACTGTAATGTGTCAACTTTATGGAATTAACAAGAATTGTCATATTCATATCTAAGATTATGCATTATTAACTGTATTATGAATATGTCTTATGAATTATTATATTTATATAACTATTAATCTTTTTGAGAATATGTATTCAATGCCCTAACAGTTTTACCCTGACTGACCTTTTGAGACATGACATGAGACTGTATGCTGTAGCTAATATGTAGCCATGTTATTTTTGTACTTTTTTTTCATATCTGTCATCAACTCCGACACACAGACCGATGTTCTCAGAACAAGAAGTACTTCTTTGTAAATGTGCCTTTTTAAAGATTAGAGTTGGGTTGGTGGGCAAACATGCAAATTAATAACACCTGTTATATTTATTTGGTCACGAGTTGAGACATGAATAATGTGTTCTTAATCAAAATTAGACATACTGTAAAAGCAAGCTATGGACTTTAGAACAGGAAATGACATCTTCCTTGTTTGGTCTGGTTTTAGGGTATAAAAAGTGCTAAATTTGCACCCCACTCAGACTTTACACTTCTTACTTCTACTTTCTCTCCACTCTGTATCTTTTACTCTGATACTGGGTGCACCTAGACATTCTAATATTTATATTAGACTTACTTCTCTCAGATTTGATTTGATTGGATTTTTTTATTGGCTTTGAATTTGACTAGATCTTTAATTCGACTTTGATTTTAATTCTAATTTGACTAATTAGACTATATTTGATTGTGTTTTATTTGATTAGATTGACAAGTGATTTAATTATTGACAACTTGGAATTGGGAATAATATGTTTATTCCTTTTAACCAAAATTACATAAATGGAATGACACTCATTAATAACGTGATTCTTGTTATTGCTGCTGTTCTTTTAATTGTGACATTAATTCTGCCGTGGAATCAATAATTTTCTGCATCAAACTGTGATAATGTAAGAAATGTAAAAGGCATCTGAATAAATTTTGGTTTAATTGTAGATGTTGGAAATCATGCTTTTTTTCTAAAAACATTAAGCAGTACTAATAACAAGAAATGTCTAAGAACTAAATCTGCATATTAGAATAATTTCAGAAGGATCATGTGATAATTAAGACTGGAGTAATGGCTGCTGAAAATTCATCTTTGCCATCACTGGTATAAATTAAATTGTAAATTGTATTAATATTTCACAATATTGCTGTTTTACTGTATTTTTGATCAAATAAAAACAGCCTTGGTGAGCATAAGATACTTTTTTTTTTTTTTTTTTTTAGTGGCTGTATGAACCTAATTTTACATATATGCATATTAGATGTTATGTAGGGCTGCCTCCTAATAGTCGACTAGACGAGAAGAGGCTTGATCAACCAAAATTGTATTAGTTGCTTAGTCGAAGAAGAAAAAAAATCCATGGTGAAGTCACACAGATCGTTAAGAGCTGGTCTAAGTGGTAATACAGTATAGTACATCGGGCAGGACATCCAAATGCTCACCTATCATTTATCGACCTCAAATATGGCTTTTCATTTGAAAGATGTATTTAGCAGCAACTTTACATGGCTGCTTAATCTAACGTTAACCTAGAAAAATGTGTGTTATTTAAGTGTCTGCACGGAGTGTGGAAGCTAAACAATAATGCGCTCACTGCTGTGCACTCACAATAACAACGAAACATTGCGCTTTTGTAAAACAATGAAAGCAAACAGGATGCACTTTCTGCCATCTCGGTTTCTGTGAACTTAAGCGCAAAACTTCGAAACTTTGTGTATACTTGCCTTACAGACATGAAAAATATATCTATCATAGACTGTAAAAAAAGATGGACAACGCGTCTCCGCTTCTTTCCCATATAGAAAAGTGAAGCCAAAACATCTAAATATGGCCGCTACCATCTTGGGGGAAATTGCGTCATTTGGAGCCAGAGCATGTGCAGTAGAGACTCGTTTGGAGCCGGAGTCTGCGCAGTAGAGTCGTGAGGCGGAGCCGCGGTGTCAAAATCCCGCCCAAACTCCCGCAGACCCAATCGCACGATCACAATCATGACACCACACCCCGTTTTTATAGAATCAAATAACTACTTAAAAGCGAACTTATTAGAAAAACGAACACCTGAACATCAATCAGCATTATAGGAACCACCTCACATGATGGAAATCATCTTTGGAAAAAAATTATTTGAAGTGTAATTCGATTATTTAGTTTGGCTCACGTCCCATTAGATTACATGGAGAGGGCGGGGTTTATGACCTATACTGCAGCCAGCCACCGGGGGGCGATCGAAAACTTTTGGCTTCACTTTTCAGGACACCTACGGCACGCTTGATATCTATAGAGAGTGAAATGTCTACTTTTACATGAACCAATTAAAGTCAGTGTCATTGACATCTCTTAAGCTGAAAACAAAGAACTAGCTTTTCAATATAAATATTAAACGTTAATGCAGTCTCCTTGCTGTTTTTCCCTGACACATATTCATAATTATTATATCTGCCGGTGTGCTGTGGCAAGCTTTTTTTGCATGCGCTTGAGCACTTATTACGCCATGTAGAAAATTATAGGTTAATTATTATGATTTATATGGTTTATTAATTAATGTGCGACTAATAGTTGACTAATGCTTAAAATTAACAACTATTAAATCTTTAGTTAAGGGCAGTCCTAACATTATGCAATATGAAACACTCAGGTGCTTTTGACTCACCTTGTAGGTTTTCTGACCCAATGGTCCAAGGCTCGTCAGAGTCAAAGTGAGTATCTCCACCCATCCCTGGTCCAGGAAAGTAAGCATGTGCCAGGAAACCCCCCTCTCCGTCAAACGGGGAACTGTCACCATGAAAACCAGATGCGAAGAAGATCATAATATCAGGCTCTTTCCGGCGGCCATATTTGACCTCCAAGAAAGGGATCTCATCAAACGTCAGTGGCGTCACTTTCTCCCACACTTTGAAGGCCCGTCGGATGGCCTCATATGAGTTGTACTCCCCGATCTTAGGCGTATAGTTTTGAATACTGCAGCAATGGCAGAAACACAAGAAGAGCAGTGTTACAATTAAACTCAAAAATCACTGGAAATAGTGATAATATGCACTGAAGAGTCTGATTCAAACACACCTGAAAGTTATGTGGCTCTTGTCCCACTTGTGGCCAGTGAGAGCGTAACGTTTCCGTCGTACATTGGTCTTGATCTGACCTCCAAACTTGTCTGGGACACCACAGCGGGGTCTCTTCATGGCCCTAAAAAGAAAGGAACAGATGAGGGCTTAGTATAGAAAAAGAACCTTATTAGACATGCACAAAATAATGGCATGTTAAGAAAGCTGAACAAATGCAGGTCCCTTTATATGCATCACTGTGCATTTGAGGTACAGTCAATCCAAAATTTATTCAGACACCTTCAACATTTCTCACATTATCACAGTTTATTCGCTATAGTTTAGAAAATAGTACTAAAATATGACAAGAACTGTCAACTGTGTCAGAACAAATTCATCTTGATTATGTCAGAAAACTTGGATTACAAAAATGGATTACAATCAACCAAAAATTCTGACAACTTTTAGTTTTAATACTATCAATACTTTGTTCAGTCTGTTGTGCAAAAAAGGTTGCATTAGCAATTAAAGAAAAAAACACTTATGGTCAGGTCAAAGTGTCTGAATAATTTTTGGTCCCAAATGTTTATCAATTTTACTGGTAGTCCACTTTAAATTTTTTGGCCATAATATGTCAGAGTTTAATTTTTGCTATCCTCACTTATATAAATGAACTTTAGGCCCAGTTTCACAGACAGGGCTTAGACTAAGCCAGGATTAGGCCATAGTTCAATTAGGACATTTAAGTCATTTTTATAAACATGCTTAGAAAGAAACATTACTGGTGTGCATCTTGGGACAAAACAAAGGCACTGATGTATTTTAAGATCAATCAGTGCAATTTTATTTCAGTTGAAACAGCTCAGACTTACATTTTAGTCTAGGACTAGGCTTAAGCCTTGTCTGTGAAACCGGGGGATAGTGTCCTGTGCCCACTAGTAAAAATATATATATCTGGCATCTAATTTTTGGTTTGACTGTATGTTGTCTATTATCATAGTCAATATGTATGTATAAATTCACTCACCCTCAGGACATCCAAGATGTAAATAAGTTTTAAATAAAATTTGAAGAAATTTACCATTACATCACTCCACTGGATCATCTGTAGTGAATGGGTGCCATCAGCATAAGAGTCCAAACAGCTGATTAAAAACATCACAATAATCCACAACTCCAGTTCATCAATGAATATGCTGTGAAATGATAAGCTGCATGTTTAAATTAAACAAACTCATTAAAGCATTTTAACTTTAAACTGTTGCTTGTGGAGTCCATAATCCATAGGAAGATTTCCTCCAGTGAAAAAGTCCATCTTCTGTGGTCCTCTCACATCAAAATCCACTGACATATTTGTCTGGAGCTGTTTTTGCTTGCAAGCTATGCTTGATCTGTGCACATTTCTCTCCTTAATCAGAATTTACTTCATGACAGAAAGCAAATATAATTGATAGAGGACTCATTTCAGGTTTGAAGTTAAAATCTTGATAGAATTTTTTAATTGTAATCACAGTAGTTTCACAATTTACAAGGCATTAGTTAATGAACTGGAGTCGTGGCGATTACTTATGGATTACTGTCATGTTTTTATCAGCTGTTCTGATGGCACCCATTCACTTTAGAGGATCCACTGGTGAGCAAGTGATGTAATGCTAAATTTCTCTCAATCTGATCAGATGAAGAACTCCTCTTTATCTTGAATGGCTTGAGAGTGAGTACATTTTCTGCAAATTTACATTTCGGGGTGAACTATTCCTTTAAATAGGCTACTCTGACACTGTAATGAAAATCTAAAATACTTCAACATTGTGTGTTATGTGTTAGTATTGTGTGTTATCATGAGACTGGTGTAACAGAATCACTAGTAAACTCTTGTCTATGGAAATCTATAATCAAACTAATGTCCAGCTGAAAAAAAGGGGTACTGTTAACATTGATGATGCATGACTTCACAATAGTTCCATAGACATTTAATAACCTGCAATCCCTTAAGGTTCTCCTTCTCTATGAGGTGACCTTCATTTTTCTGTTCAGTTACAGGTTAAGTAATAACAGGATATGTGCTTCATGAAAAATAAATGGTTTGATTAAGATGAGCTTAAGATGAATTGGTAGTAGCTCTAACGGTGTAGCTTATACATTAGATCATGTGATGGAGTGAGTGTCCTACTCGATGGTGAATGGGTCCATCACTCCAGTAATCTCCAGCCCGTAAAAGCGCTGCATGTCGCTGATGGCGTTCAACAGGATTTGAGCTGAGCGCATGGTGGACATCTGCTTGCTGGCCTGCGGGAGGTAGCCGTACTGCCGCAGCCATAACTGAGAGAGAAAAAAAAAAAAAAACAGACAAAAGGAGTTAAATGGGTGATCTCATTAGAAATGGAATTTTCTTTGATTTTTTGGGAGTAGGGATGTTCATTGTTATTGTCATGAATAATTGTCAAAATAATTTAGATTTATATTTTACAACCCACAAAGTGAAAAGACACAAAATGACATGTTTTGGATTATCCGGTGGACTTTTGCACAAATAAACTGGGATGTGTGTTCAGGTATACATCATACATTTACATAAATGTGACCCAGGACCACAAAACCAGTCATAAGGGTCAATTTTTTGAAGTTGAGATTTATACATTTATACCTAAAATAGGTAGATATTAGAAAATCTGGGATGTGAGAGTGCAAAAAAAAAAAAAAAAAAAACTAAATATTGAGAAAAATTACCTTTAAAAGTTGTTCGAAAGAAGTTCTTAGCAATGCATATTACCAATCAAAAATTCAGTTTTGATAGATTTACGTAGGAAAGTTGCAAAATATGTTCATCGAACATGATCTTTACCTAGTATATTAATGAAAAAATATATAATTTTGACCCATACAATGTATTTTTGCCTATTGCTACAAATATACCCATGCTACTTAAGACTGGTTTTGTGATCCAGGGTCACATATTGCAAAAGTTTTAGCAATGCAAACCTGGTTAAAAACCAGCAAATGCAACATTCAAAGGAAAGAGAGATAAGAAAAGGTCATGAAAAACTAAATTAAGGCACCTAAAAAGTGGCGTACAAAATTGCATGACCTCTTTAATTCCAAAGCAATTCAAAAAACATCAGTCTGTCACTGCCAAGAGAATAAAGGAGAAAGAAGATATCGTCACAGACTGAAAGAGCGTCACACCTGTTATATGCGACATCTAATACTGGCCCAGACTGTGTGAGAACACTTGAGGAGGATGTGATCACAGATTGAGGGGTGACGGCACCAGCTGGGCTGGCCAATTTATTAGGCTATAGAAGCAAAGATCAGCCACTCTTCTCTCAATGCTGGGGGACTTTCCTCAGGGCAGAGAGACATGCATGGAGGCACAGCTCCAATCCCATCTGGCTCTCACGTTGGATGCAGTGGGCGATTAAAAAAAGGCCAGAGGGTCCATTAAAGGGGATGAAAGCAGGACATGATGGTCTGATTTGCATTAAATGTGGTTACACCTACTGTTTGTCATCATTAGTCAGGTAATTACCACAAATTATGTAATTAAACTGGCCCATTATTAAGCCCACCCTTTGGCAACAGTAAACAGGCTGTCCTTCACAGTGTTATTATTGTACCACTAAGATACCATTTCAGTTTTTATTAATTTTTTTAATTATTTTTTCTGTTTTTATTTTAAGTTTAGCTCAAGTTTTTTTTTTTTTTTTTTTTTTGCTGTTGTCATTTTTGTATAGTTTTTAATTTTAGCTATTTTTGTACTTTAAGATAAGATAAATTTAAAATGAGAAATGTTGAAAATAGCTGAAATAATTTTAATAGGTTTTAGTTATTAAATATAATAACCCTGGTCCAAAGACCAGACAGAACTTCCCATATAGAAAACCAGATCTTTTTTTATTTTTTTTTCTAAATAGAAATACCTGAAACATAACATTGAAACATAAACTAATCGTAACTGAGAACAAACGCAACACTAAAAGCAATACAGAATCAATTGCTTAGAATTGTGCTCACTGCTGTTTTTCACCTGGTATTAATTAGCAGAAGGCTAATGTGTTCGTCCCACTGGACTCATAGGGGGGTCACTGCTTTTATAATGCCCCCTTCTCTTCCTACTTTGTAACCGGGTCCTGTCACAGAGTTGCCTGGTCCAAATCTCCACTTTCCACAGCCACAGAAAACACAGGCCTTTGTGCCTTTCTGTGTTGTGAAGGGAGCTGAATAACAGTCAAACAGTTGAATAGCTGGCCCTGTTCGGGGCAAGGCTAATATGCCAACGCACCAAACCAGCTATCTACTGTGTAGAAGCAGAAAGTTACTATAACCCAAAATGCATAACTATTTCTGTGTACTTAAGGTTTCAGAACAAATGCCATAACACAAGTATTAAACTTTTGCACTTAATTTGATCTGCTACACTTGTGCTACAGTTTTAAATGTTTTACTTTTGAGTCATCAGACTAACAGTTCTTGTCTGCTGAATGATACAATGGGTGAAATAATCCCATAGACTGGGGACCAAAATTGCAATACGACTTAGTGTGACTATCAAAATTGCAAAGGCTGTGAGTTTATTAAATAAATATACATTAAGAGTGACTTTTCATAGCAAAGTCACAGAGTTTGTTTATACGCCAGCAGTTCATGGTCCAGTGTTTTCAAAGGTTACGTTCACACTGTGAGCCTTAGTGCTCAAATTTTTGTATAGCTGGTCACATTTTTGTTTTAAATGTGGCAATATCAGATTTCCAGTGTGAACAAATCTTGGCTCTGAACTCACTCACAAGCGCACAAAAAAAAAAACAACAACAAAAAAAAAAAAAAACAACACACACACAGACACACACACACATATATATATATATATATATAAAAACAGGGTTGCCACATTTTCACAACAAAATCCGCCTAGCAGAATTGAAAGTAAAAAGTGAAAAAGTAGCCCAGTTCTGTGAGAAAACTGTGCATTTGGCAACACTTGTGCAGCACACCTTCATACAGAGAAGCAAACACGGAGGACATAAAGTAAGCAATCATGCATTCATTTATAATGTGATCTGCTGCAAAAGCCAGTGAAATTATGCGCAGGCAATATGAAAAATGAAAGATGTGACAGAAGCTTCTATAATGCGAGCCCTCATGTTTTGCTCTGTTAAAGATTTCTTGATCTAGAAAGCATCTGCTCTGCTGTGTACAAATGTCTGACACATGTCTACAGTAGGTCAGTTTTAGATACATGCTAAATCATAAACATCTATTTGACATCTAATAGAAAATGTCCAATAGATGTATTGCAGATGAACAAACACGTCTTGCAGATGTAAATGCAGACAACAAATAGACATCTCTGTGATGTATGTGTGCTATCAGGGTAGTGTTTTCACTTTAATACTTAAGTGTTCTGACACATCACTGTACTTTCAATGACTACCTTTCTAATTCTTCTGATAACATTGGCCATGTAAAATCTTTGAAGTAACTCCTTTGAGTGCAGAATCATGACGAATGTTGATCTAGAGCGGGTCTGCAACTGCGTTCGCAAAAGTTGCATGAATTCCAATATGACCACTCAGACTGTGGTCGCATTGCAATCGGACTTTTGTAACACATATGGAGGTGGCACAAATCAGAATAAATAAAAAAAAGATCAGAGTCCATCTTGGATGGACAGTTCACACTGTTATGAGAAAACAGATCTGGGTTACATGTGAGCAAACAAAAATAAATAAATAAATATTTGGATTTGGGCCACATTTGCCTGCAGTGTGAACATAGCCAAAGAAGCTCAGTTCACATATGGTGCTTAAAACAAAATCATCGCTGCAAGTGCACTAGTTTGGGTCGCTTATAATGGGCATTTGGCCTTTTCTCAGATAAAAGAATCGCTATTAACAGTTATAAACCAGCTGCTGTCCACCAAAAAAATTTAAGAGTAGTTTTTCACCAAAAAGCTTCCAGCTTCCTCTTTCTCAACATTTCTGCACCATACATACATACTGTAGAGGCCTTGGCTGCAATGCTGCCAGATTGCCAGCGCCCTTGTCAACTTTTTCTAGTCAAAAAAAGATGCCAAGTGTGAACATAGTCTTAGAGGTTTAAACAAGAAAAGAGACATCCACAAATGTTAGTATTGTAATTTTAACGATTTTAAAACCATGGGAGACCACAGACATGAAGACAGTTTCAGGCAATTTTTTGCATAATAATCCTCTGAACGTGCACACTAGACGATTCGAGCAGACCATGAGACCACACACTTGTTGATTGTAGAAACGATTTCACACTGACATGAGATCTCCCTGAGACTCGTGAGATCAAACGTGACTAAAGAAAAACAAACGGAAGACTATTGTGTTGTCAGCTTGCCCTCCTGGTGCACGTTCTGTTTCACAGCGAAAAAGAGAATATGGGGGATGTATTCTGCTTTCGTGGCACGTTTGTGGCTGCTAGGTTTCAGCTATAGAAGCACGCAACACATGATAAGTGACGCTTGCTTGCTCTCATTGGCTATTGTGAGTATGACATGAACAAACATGTTTGATATTTACGATTTGAGGTCGGGGATGCTCCGCCTTGATTGGAAGCAGTTAAATAATCATAATGACACTACACAATAGAGCGGGGAACTATGACGTCACTTTGTAGGCTAAAAGTAAGTTAGCATTTTAGCACTACCGGTTCCATCGTCCCAAAGTCAATGGGTTTTTTTAAATGGGATTTTGGTTAAATCCCTTAAATAAGGTCCGTGGTTAACACAAGCTCAAGATACTTTCACGTTTTATTGTACGACAAAAAACACACTAGTTACACCCCACTCTTGATTTTTATGTTATGTTCACTGTTATGTTTCTTAAAAAAAGAAATGGGACTACAGGCGCTGTCAGAGACATTGAATGTCATCACACAGAATAGTTTATTAATTTATAACATTTCCTAAA
Organism: Garra rufa; assembly: GCF_049309525.1. Taxonomy (NCBI): domain Eukaryota; kingdom Metazoa; phylum Chordata; class Actinopteri; order Cypriniformes; family Cyprinidae; genus Garra; species Garra rufa. The sequence goes on along the minus strand of NC_133363.1, from coordinate 10,665,763 downwards.
TGTAGTATAATTTACAATTAATTGTCCCCGAAATGCAACCAATAGCTTTGTATGGAAGATTCTCATTTTATTACTGATGTAACCAGCGGAGACTCTGGGTTTATACCATGAGGAAAATTCATATTGCCATTATTCCATGTAAACACCTCATTTACCGGCTTTACGTGGTCGCAGTGAAACTTTACTGATGCATAGTGCTTGAAGCCACGTTAAAATTAAATGTTTACAGGCACATGAAGCTGTAAACATTCTAGAAGCAAGGATAAAATAGCATTTTGTGTAACCACTCAACAAAATGATAGCTATTTTGGCTCTAGTTTTGAATTTATTCCAGCTTTATATGAAAAGGTTCATGTAACATGGAATAAAATTACATTTCCATTTCCACACCAAATCCAACAATTGCCAGCTTTCTTACTCTCCCTGAACACAATCTCTTTGTGTCTCCCATAGGGCTGTGAGAGAGGGAAGTGCTAAAGGGCTGTGCAGGGCAGGACACACCTTACCCCCACAGATAAGACTGCCTTGCTTTCAGTCACTCAGAGCCCTAGGGCTTTTAGCAGGGTGAGAGGTGGGAGGGTGTCTGTACTCCCACTAGAGAAAGACATTACCCTAGTGTTCTGCTTACTGGCTCATAAAGGACAACAACGTTCTTGCTTGCATTCTTTATATGTTCTTTCCTCAGGTCAAGGGCACCTGGAATCATTCTGCTAGATATTCGTTGCAGACCATCGAAATCGATGAGAACAACAAAGACCCCCTTAAAAGCCTAAAGTGTTTCAGCATCTACAACATCTTATGTCATGCATACAGAGTAAGGCTTTGCAAAGAACTCAGGCAAGGAGAGCCATCCTTCTCTCCCATCGGCCACCGTGCCAGCGCTGGCTCAATGGGACCTTGAGAGCTGCTGCCAACAGCACGTCCTCCAGGAACCTGTGATTCACAGCGCGTCGTCAAAAGACTCGGGTTTAGTGTGTGTGAGAGAGCGTGTGTGTGTCCAGAACAATGTCAGCCAAGAATCTAACGACTAGAGAGCGCTATTATTCCTGGGCCTTGGGTGCGTGCCATTTTTTGGTCATTAAGTGAGAGGAAAGGGAGAGCGAGGGAACCAGATTAAGTGAAAAAGATTAAGAGGAAGACAGGAAAACAGAACATGATGGAGGAGGGGAGGAGTGAAATACGTTAAGGCAGACTGGGTTTGTTGGCCTTTCAGACATGATTCTGGCTCTGATAACTCAGGTAACGGGTCTGGGGAATAATGCAATGACAAATTTCATTTAAACTCCATGCGGTCTTCTCTCTCAGCTCTGGGCCGCAGGGAGCTGTGTCACTGCAGAAAATACAATAAATAGATATTAAAAATGCATTTAGGCTATATCCTTAATGGCAGGCAATTGGGTAATGAGACTCAAAGCAAGGTCAAAGGACAAAACACATCAATCAGCTGTCAGTTTCATTTTCTAGCTGTGTAAATCAATAATCTTAATCAATGATAACAGCAATGCCAAACTAAATTAAAGAGACAACCAAGTGTGGAGTTCCTGGAAGGAGGTGGAAGTATGACTAATAGAGATTTTTTAGAAAAATAAAACTGACTGCATTCAGCAGCGACTAGTAGATGTAGCTCTTGTTAAAAAGCATTTTAATTTTTTTTTTTTTTTTTACATATCGTTTAATATTGGATGTATATCAGTCAATATATGTATATCAGTCAATATAGAATATTTAACTGCATGCTAAACTAAACATTAGTTAAATATTAATCAAATCCATTAAAAAAACACTTTACAGTAGATACTTCGAAATAAATGAGAAATATGGATTAAAATATGAAAAATATGTTATTTGCTTGCGTTTTAAAATGAATTAAAATGAGAAATGCTGAAATATAATTTAAAAACTCATTTTAATCTTATTTTAATTTATTTTAACTTGGTGTACTAAAAAGTAAATAAACTACACATTAAAAAATACTAAAAGAAAATGTCAAAAATATTAAAAAAAGAAAGAAAATGGAAAATATTAAATTACAATCATTTAAAATATTGACAAAAACTATATAGTATTTCATAGATAATAAAATAACACTGATTGTGATTAATAAGAGTATTTTAAGCATTTAAAATGGTTGTTTTTTATAATTTTTCATTATATTTTTATATTTTAATGTAGAGTTTAATTTATTCAGAATTTTTTTAATCAGCTGTAACATCATTACATTTTTAGTGCTGGGCAATGATTAATCGCATCCACAATAAAAGTTTTTGTTTATATAATTTCTGTGAACTGTATAAATTTATTATCGGTTATTATCATATATATATACATATATATCAGTGACTAGATAATATTTAACTGTGCATGCTAAACTAAAAGCATTAATCAATTAAATCCACAACATTTTACAGTAGATACTTTAAAATAAATATGAAAAATATGGAATAATAAAATAAATAAAAGTGGAATAAAATGAGAAATTTAAGTTATTATTTACTTACATTTTAGTAAATTAAGTTAAAAATACATAAATAAAAATGTGGAATGTTGAAATAAAAACAAATAAATAAATAAAAATAAATAAAAACTACACAGACATTTAAAAATATATATATTAAAAGAAAATGTCAAATATATACAAAAAATATATATAACAGTAAAATAATTCAAAATATTACCAAACTGTATAGCATCTCAGAGATACTAAAATAACACTTATTGCGATTAATAAGAGTATTAAGTATTTAAAATGATTGTTTTTTTATTTATTTGTAATTACTTACTTATATTTTAATTTAGTATTTTAATAATAGCTGTAACCTCAAAATTCAGTTAATTTAGTTTTAAAAATGTTATCATTATATTTTTAATTTATCAGTACATTGTGCACTATCCGACAGCATCACAGGTATCCTGCAATGCCATAATGAATTAAGGCAGATGATGAAAAATAACTGTAAAAAATATTATGTTATAGTATTATTTTCTATAGTATAGTATTATTAATGAAAT
>NC_133363.1:10641336-10662254 GCF_049309525.1 Garra rufa | reverse complement strand
CATTTCTATGTGGATAAAGCAGCGGTCTACGTACAGTAGACAGCTAAGCAGGCCTAGCGAATCTGGCCCAATCCCCTCATGACCCTGCAGTAATTGAGCTGGTGAATGTGGCCCTGGTTTTTAATAAGAGAGGAAATAGACCTACCAGTCAGAAGTACAAGTCATCCACTGAGACATGGACACAATTAGCAGTTAATGCGGTTCCACGGTCCAATCACGTCTCATTATCCCTCTCAGTCATAGTGAGGTAGCCCAGACCCCACATAAACAACTCACCACGAGTTTGTGGGAAGTTACAAGGATGCGACGTGCCAGATATTCCACGGACACCCAGGGCGGATAAAGAACATGAGGGAAAAGCGGGACTCCAGGGGTTAAATGCAGGATAGAGATAAGGTTGCAGGAAGCGATACAGTCGGCTCCCTATGAAGTACAGTGCTCATAAACCCCCTCCTCTCCCTGCTCCACGAGCTCTTCCTGTCTCTCTATCTCCCCGCACCTCTGAATACAGTCAGCTGAACACAAGAAGTCTCATTGTTGCGCCTCAGCTGCCTGAGAGCCCTCCAGTCCTAAACGTCTCTTAACTGTTTCTGTTTGTGGCCTATTTAGAAAACAGCTGTTGCAGTCACTGATCACATGCAGCATGGAAGAGCAGGCCAACACCTCTACACCCTCCATCCAGCAGCTAGTTAAACATTTCTCATAGTTTGTCTTTATACACATGGCATATCCAGAAATTACTATTTGAATTGCCAAGATAAAGCTATCTGAAAAAGAAGACTAGCAGCGAGGGAACCGACAACAGCCGAAAGCAACCTTGTTGCCAATCCCTCCTCCAGGAAGTACACGTTCATGAGACACCACTTTGAAATCATATCTTTGTTTGAGAAAGCAAATGCTTTTCTATGAAGTATTGTATTGTAAAGAACTGTACGACAAAAGGCTCTCAGAGAAACACCCACACAGAAACTCACAACACTCCCTATCCTCACTCAAGCGTCTGCATTGTTTGTGCTAAGGGTGAATTAACACAAGCTTTGAGTTTGCACTTTTCTCACTCCAAAGGGGTCATCCAAAACATGTAATTCTACATTCAGACTTTTATTTACTAGGTCCCATATAGTTACACAGCGCGACATGAGAGAATTTCTCAAATATTATAGCCATTTAGAAGCAAGAAGTGCTCTGCACTCCCAACGAAATGGACAAGTTAATATTCTAATTGATAAATATTAGCCTAAATCTTTTTAACATTAATAAAACTACATTCTGAGTGACTGATACCATCTTAGTCATGGAAAACACTTGTTTCCCATTAAGTTCGCTGTTTTAATTTGTTTTCAATATCTGAGGTAAACTGTCTGTCGTTGCTTTCAGTATGGCTATACATGTCACAAATATGATATTCAAACTTACTTTTAACACTGATAAAGCACATAATCAGCACCAGAGATTATAATTGTCATAGTTTGCATGTTGTTGTTCCAGCCGCGACATCATTTCTAAAATAGAAATTTCATGTCACCATTGTGGCTAGTTAGGACAAAAACTCTGATTAACATGGAAAAGATACCTTTAATCGTTAAGACACGGTGATACACAATTAAAATGCAATTTATTTCAGTGTCACATGATCCTTCAGAAATCATTCTATCGTGCTTTTTTTGTGCTCAAGAAGTTGTGCAGCTTCATATTTTTGAAAAAACTGTGATACAGTACTAATGTCAAGGTAGATTTTAACATAGGTTTAAGTTAGTTAATACTTTTATCCAGCAAGGACACATTCAATTGATCTGAAGTGACACTAAAGATAAATTATTATTGCAAATAAATTAAATAAATGGTGTTTACTGAACCATTTAAAAATACTACAAAGCCATTTTAAAATTACTACGGTTTCCACAAAAATCTGTTTTCGACATTGAGAGGAAGCAGACAGACGCTTCTGTTCTCAAAATTTAGAACATGAAGTATGAATAGGAGAAGTAGTAGTAGTGGAATAGAATAAATTTAGCTTTGCCATCACAGGAATTCAACGCGATCTCACGGCCAATTTATACGCATTTTACGAGGTGACTAATCCGTACGAATTCGTACAACCTCACTTGTGCGAGTAATCAAAATAATTAGAACGTCGTATAATTGAGCTCACTGAAGCAGTTTTCATCCGGGTAGGCTCTCTCAGCTATAGGACCTGCAAAACTACACATCGCATTGCATTGCGTTCTTCTTCTGAGGTAAATTCTGGCTTATTCTTCTCAGCGAGTCTCCTTTCAGAAAGGATGATGTGGGTGTTTACCTACACGTCCGCGTGTCTCACACGGATGTTTAAAATTTGAAAACCGGAGCTGGTTGTGGGTGTGATTACATTAGATAATGACTTTAGACTGGAAAAACAGAAGCTCACATTTGGTATCATACAGATACTTTAACAGAGAATTTTTTTTTTTGACCAGACTTACTTCATTTAAAAGTAGATATTGCAGGCTTTCTGTACATATATTTATCATGTCTGTGAGGCAGGTATTCGCTGAGATTCAGGTTGTTTTATTTACGTGTTATTAAAGAGAGGTGAAGAAGACTGAGACGACAGAGAGCTTACCCTGCTTATTTTCTTAATTTTACAAAAGCATATTGTTTTGTTGTTATTATGACTATACACAAATAAACACAGACCTTTGCAGTGTCAAATGATACCTTAATCTTATCTACATGATTAAAAAAAAATTGAGTATTTTTAGTTCTTTTTGCGGTCATCAAAAAAAAAAAAAAAAAAAAAAAAGACGAGACAGACCACATCGGTGCAGTCTTCAACCCCAGAGGGTTAACAATGTTGTCGTGGGACGTTATGTCAATGGGTTGACGCGACCCCAAAAACATGATCTTGTTTTTTGAATGAGACCCATTTTTTTTTTTAACAATCATGTTCTTAATGGTGTATCTCAAATGCAAGTTCTAAGCAAAACATCTGAAAATCTCGACTAATCAATGAAAGCAGGTCCATAATAATGTCTATGAAAACATGAACTTTGTACCAGATGGAAGATCAACCTTATAATCACAACCTTTAAAGCTGATATACTGCAGAAAAAAAAAGAACACATGCATGCTATACTTTTCGATAAGGTTCAGGAACTTGCATTTGAGCCTTTGTCCCCACAGTTGTCTCACCACACACCCAAATCAGTGGGTCGCACAGCTTTAACACATAATCCCTTTAAAACTCATTCTACCACTGTGGCATGTACAGGCCTATCTGCTGTCAGTCAACATTTGTGACTGGTAGAATTACTGAGATTAACTGCTTCTTTCTAAAAGGGTTTGGGTCAGCTGTGGGTTTAAGTCTATATTACCACAAGCCAACCCCAGAGATCAGGACAGTGATGCAAAAGCCCAGATCTATCAAGAAGTGCACTGTTAGATTAATAAAATGAATTGAAGTGGAGTTTTCTACCTTCTTTCTAAAAGTGTTCTTATACATAATGGAAGCAAAGAGTTTCAGTGGTGTGAGGAAAGAAACTCTCATGGCTATTACAGCAAAAGTTGGTTACTGTATTGCAAAAGTTGGTGGGCGATAGTATTGCTGATGTGATGTGCAAGTGTGTGGGAACTGCAGGTTACAACTGCTCATTTTAAGGTTAATTACTACCAGCCCAGAGAGAGTGTTATTGTTAATGTTTTTCCTTATTATTCAGGTTAATCTGTGTCAGGACCGATTCAAGGTGGCTACAGATACCTGAAAGAATCAATATGAGGCTCCCTGCCAGGTTTGTGAATCTGATGAGTAAAATAATCAATTCAGAAAGACAGGTTCAATCTTTGACTTCTGTCGGTCTCTTTGCATAGTGTCAGACCACCAATGACAGGGTTTGGGCCACTGCAGCACTGCATACATGGGGTGGCACACCACTAACAAACCTCAAACCACACGGACTACAAATTCTTTAAACGTCCCTCCACTATAAAACTAAAAACATCCCAAAGTTTGGCTACAAGAATTTATGTGGTAAGAACTTTGGTGTTTCAAAAATCTTAGTTACAAGCTAAATAACAACTTTCTAATTAGCTGTCTGATATTATCACCATTCACATGCTGAGTTACAAGCTTTCAGCTAAAATCAGCTGTCATAAAAAAAACCAGACCTGGGACTCTGCTCTAGAGAAGAAATACACAGTGCATTAATGGGAAACACACCAAATATGTGACCCTGAGCTATAATACCAGTCATAAGTTGTACTGGGAAATTTGTAGCAAATGCCAACATTGTATGGGTCAAAATTATCATTTTTTTCTTTTATGCCAAAAATCATTAGGAAGTTAAGATTAAGTTAAGATTAAGATTAAGATTAAGATTCCCATTCCATGAAGATATTTTGTAAATTTCCTACTGTAAATATATCAAAAAATAATTTTTGATTAGTAAGATGCATTGCTAAGAACTTCATTTAGACAAGTTTAATTTTTTTGCACTCTCAGATTCCAAACTGTCAAATAGCTGTATCTTGGCAAAATATTGTCCTATCCTAACAAACCATACATCAATGGAAAGCTTATTTATTATAATTTTTCAGAAGATGTATAAATCTCAAATTTAAAAAAAAAGACCCTTTTTGGGGTCCAGGGTCTCATATATGGATACACATGCCAAACGCATACAACAGAGAGGAAGAGCAATAAAATCAACTAAGCAAAAATATTTATGCATATGAAGTTTATAAAGCCATCAAATTGATGGCCAGATGTAGTGACCAAAACATGTTCTCGCCAAACTTTAAACAGTATGAGATCTATAATATGATCAATTTATTTGGGATACAAAAATGTGCATTGCATTAATCATTTGAAAAAAATTACCTCTCCATTAAAGGTTTCATCTCCAAAGGTGTGCGCTCCACTCATCAACAGCACCAGAAGAGAATAAATTAGAGTCCGTCTCCACAGCAACGTGATCGAGTCATCCCATAATACTGCCATCATTCTCATCAGGTTCAAATGATAGCAGTTAAAACTCTTCAAAAGTGTAACCAAAGAAGTTAAAATCAAACTGTCTGCAACAAAAAAACATAAAAAGCCCAATGCACTCAGATTAAAAACAACATCATTCTGGGGGTCTCCTCTAGCTGTGTGTCCTTTCTGCAGAAGCGCACGGTTCTTCAGCGCTAATAATCATTCAGTGAGATTTGAACGCCAGTCCCAGGCGCTGTACCAAGAGTCACAAGAGGTCCGATGCTCTGGCTGAAGTTTCTGAGTGTGTTAGGTATCATATCCAGCGGGTGTGCCCACTTAATGGTCGTTTCATCCCACTCACGTGGTGCCTATAAAATTAATTACAGCTACAACCTACTTCAAAGTAGGCGCTGTGCAAACTTACGTTGCAATTTCCTCTTGTACTATGAGTCGGTAAACGAAGCATGAATAACGGCTGGTGTGATTGTAGTGGCTAACACAGAGATGTGAGTTTCTTGGGATAGGAACTCGCTCGCAAACTGTGCCGTCGGTCTTCGCGCAGCAACCACAATACAAGAGCGTTCAAATTATTAGCAGATGACTGCGACACACTCTGACACCTGTCTTGGATCACCACCCTGCTTGTAAAGATTTAATATGATAGTTTCTTCTCGATAAAATCCGCGTTTCTCTCAGATTTCTTGGGCGGGTTCCAAGTCGTATCCACCGCGTGTTCGCTGGTGGCTTGTTGTGACGCCCCTCATGAGTGCAGTGAGTGACTCGGACTTTGTGCCGAATCCTGCGGCGTGTCCCGCTGCCTTATAAAGCTGGAGGAGGGGCACAACAAAACGGACACCAGTAAAGTATCCACTGCCACCTCCAGTCTGGACATTTATCTTAACACAAAGAAGTGTTTTTGCGTCTTTGCAGTACTTTTAAGCTCTGTAATTTAAAAAAGTAGGCAACTCATAGTTGTCATTTTAGAAAATGTTCCTGTAAAACTGTCGGCTTCCAGACATTGTGAAATATGCTCTGGTCAAGCTCAGACAGGAAAAAAAAATATGATTGATTATTTATTTACACAGTGCAAGAAATTAACAGATTATCAACAGCCTATGGATGGCTCTATAATTGCAGGTACATTTGGTGTTCGAAGTCTCTTTTTTTCAGGTTTTTTTAAATAGTTATATTTTTTAATTATTTTAATAATGTGTCACTCATTGTTATGTGAATTTCTGCACAAAGTGTCTTAAATAGCTGAAAATCATGGTTACTTGTCCAAAATAGTGCATTTTCCATTACATACCATTGTGTAATCTTAATAATTTTATTTATAAAACCCATAAAGAGTAATTTACCTAATTCTACAACATTATTTTTAGGAACTTTTTTTGTTATAAAAATATGGGTTTGTAAATTTTGCGTCAACTCTGTTACCGTATCATACTTTGCCTTTAAATTTGTGGAATTATCTCCCACAACTATGTAAAATACAGGAAATTATGTCACTTTCCCTCACTGATAAGATCTGAAGCACTGAAAAGTCTATGTGCTGTCTCTGAGAAAATATTTGAATCTTAAAAGCTCTTACACCAGTAGTTATTTTATGAAGTGTCAACACTGTTACCACAATATCAAAAGGAAAACAGAATTTCACTTTGTGTTAAAGGTTTAAAGGTCTTTTAATCTTGATTTCATTAGTGCATGAGCAAACAGTTTTTGGCAAAAATAAGAAAGAAAAAATTGTTACTTCCGTCAAACTCTGTTACCAAGGTAGAGTAACAATGCTGAGAACGTGGTAACAGAATTGACAGTCCATCGGATAATTTTGTCTGTTACTTTACAACTCTTTTAAATAAAAAAGACTTAAAGGGTCAACTGTGTTTATTAACTATTTTCACATAAAACAATAAAATTGTTATTTAAAATCTCATAAACATTATTGAATTATTTTTGCACCCTTATAATATTTCGATAACATTTCTCTTTTTTTACTAGATATTGAATCAAATAAATTTTCAGATAAAAAATATTTGCTCCAAGTGGATGGTTCTGTAAAGACATAGGTGTTTTTTAGGTTGTTGTTTTTTAAGGTATGCATAGGTGAAATATTATTTCAGTTTCAAATGTTGGAATGTAAGGACTGCTTGTCTAAAGAAACAAGAAGGATTTCTCCTGTTATGATTTATTGTTATTTCTACACATTGCCTAATTTGTCCGTAACAGAGTTGACAAACAATACCACAAAGACATTTGTTTTTTCATTAAAAGTAAAAAACTGGATTATTAAAATTAAACATGTTTTCAATTAGATATTATAAAATTTTTGAATTGCCAAATGTATCTCCTTCAATTATAGAATCAGCCCTATGTGTCGAATTTACTCACGCTTGTGACTGAGACAATCGTTCTGTGACAACTAGGCCTACAATGAGATTGTGTACTGTGAACTGATAGTCAGATAGTGTGCCACAGCGTCTCCTACTGGACAATTTTGCTACAAGACTGTACATCCCAGAGTATTTGAATAACTGATTTCATAATACTTTTACATAACTCATAAGTAGAGCGCTTAATCTTCATCACCTGAAACTGAATACTTACATTTAGCAAACGCTTTTATTTCAAGCGACATCACATAAAAGTACATTTTCTAAATGCAAACCTTTTTTTGAGATTCAAACTTGAAATAATAATGTATAGGCTACTGAGTTCTCTAAAAACTTTAAAGCACTAAGATGTCACTTAATCTAGACAAAGAATGATGGACCTGGCTTGCTGTATTGTTTTGGTAAGACAATAATGAAAATAATTGCTGTTGTTGTTGATTGTTAAGCATCTTAATTATTAGAAAAAAAGTCTGATTGTGAATAAAGACAAAAAGATGAAAGCTTGTCACAACAACAACAACAAAAAACTAAATGCTTTTAACTAGTAAATCAAATATATTTGTGTAAAATTTAAATCTATCACAGTCTGCATTCTTAAGACTCCTGTACTTGTCATTACCAGGCGTCTGTCTTGTGTTCGCTACCCCTAAAAGCTGAGTCTATTTGAAGTGTCTTGTGTTTTAGACAGGTGTATTAAAGGACTGTGGTGAATGTTGGAGATAAGAGCATAATTGACTGTGTGCTGAGAGCAGAAGAGTGTCTAGAGCTGTCAAATTAGAGTGCTTTCTAACATCTGTCAACGCAAACAAATGAAGGCTCTTTTTAAATCCCTTTATTCAAACACACATGGAAGTACAGCTGTTAGACCTGCATAAAGGAAAACTAGATAGTCCATAAACAAGATATGAGATAAATTATGGGAACGCACTAACAAAACCATCTTGCCAAAGTTCCTCTGTTTATACATGTAAGAACCAGAAGTTACACTCTTAAAAATAAACTAGGTGCTTTAAGAGTTCTTCAAGTGATGCCATAGAAGGTTTTAAGAACCATCTCTTTCTTACCTTTTTATAATTTGAAGAACCTTCTTTTGCACAAAGAACCTTTTGTGAACAGAAAAGTTCTTCAGATGTTAAAGGTTCTTTATGGAACCATTTAGACAGAAAAGGTTCTTCTATGGCATCGTGAAGCACCTTTAACCTTGTGTTAAATGTTGGAGAAAACTAGTGAACAATTGTTTTTAGATACAGACATTCAGAAAATGCTGGTGCTTTCAAAACAGTTGAAGAATAGTGATGCATTTTGTATAATGGCTGTAGAATAAATGGGTATAAAAGATGGAAACAAAAAAAGTCACAATTTAGTTTACAGTTTCAATGCCGTTAATTGGCCATTTGAAATTTTCAGTTGTTCAAAGTTATTAAAACCTATAAAGTTAAGAACTATTAATTATAAATAGCACACTGTTCTGGGTGCATTTTTGAGAAATTTGAAAAAAGTGCTGCCTACACTGTACTAAATTAAGATGTAGAGGGTCATACAAAGCTCTAGATGTTGTGAAAGTGAACAATGAGTTGGTGTTATTTACATGAAATGTCAAAAAATATCACATGAGTAGTTTCATATTGTGTTAATAATGGAACATTCTTGGAACATTTTGGTCATGATGACACCCAGAGATAACACCCATTGTAACATTTCATTTTATTTTTGTTTTTTTGGACCATAATGATGATTATAAATGACATGATTAAAATAACGACGTTGCTTATTTTGTGCAATTTGTGCAGTAGTGATAATTATTAATAATAATTTCTTCCCTAGCTTGAAAGAAAATACCACATTTATTTTATGTAACAAACATAGTCTACTTCTAAGTTTATTGTCATCCCCATTTAGCTGTTAAACAAAAATATTAAATAAAATAATAAAATTGGCTACATTTTTTTTAAATACTTTAGTTTTGTTGAATGTTCTCTAGTATTTATTTGCATGTTTGTTTGTTAGTTTCCAAAGCGATGTTATCAGGTTTTCCACAGTGAGACAAATTATAGTTTGCTCTTTCCATCAGTGTCCTCATTTATTCAAATCAAGTATTTGGAAGGATGTTATCATCTTTTTATAACTTAAATATTATTAAGCGTTGCATGGTAAATACATGTTTTTTAAAAATCTTTTTATAAAGAAATATTATTATTTTTTTAGCATTGCATGGTACGTGATATCATGATAATACCATAGTGCTTTTTGTAAGTATAAAGTTTTGTTTTAAAGTTTTGCTTTACTACACCTTTTTTATGGAACTGTTTATCTATGATAAAGACATGAATGTTTGTGATTATGTAAAATATTCCCAATCACCAAAATGAGCCCAGTAAAGAAGCAATAAGTTACACTTAACCATTAGGAAACAGTAGTGCTGAGGATTTGTATATATCATATAATATTATTTAATTATATCATGTCAGTTCAAACAGTAAAAGAGCCCTTTTGTGTTGGCCGTTGCAATTTTCCATTTGTATGGATGTGTACTAATAGGTACAGTATGAAAGTATGTATGCTAATTGTATTATTGAAAAGCTAATGTGATGACAAGGCTTGTCATTGTGCTCCATCATCAGTAGAGCTCAGTGTGACTGAAGCCACAAAATTTGAGTTTGGTTCTTCATTTCTCGGTGTGTGAAGTGTAACCTTTCCACAGAGCTGTCACAACCTCATCCTTGATGACTAGAAAAACAGTAAGGTAAGAGAATAAAGACTATATCTAGGTTATGTATTTAAACAGAGTTATTAAATAATTGTAAATATTTATATTTGCATTATTTATTTAGGCCTAAATTGCCTATACAGTATGTTTTATTTATGTATTTATTATAAAGTGTTTTATAATAAACTATTTTAACAACACGAAAATGAAACAATTTAATATATTGTCATTTATTTGTCTTGTTCTATTTGATTTAATTTATGACTGTATCCTAATTTCTTCCACAGAGCTGAAGATATGTCACTCCTGCTGCTTCTGATCATGATCCATGGAGTGGATTTACTAGATAGAGAAAAACAAGTCATCCCTTTGTTACGAAATTCTGGCAGCCATTTAACTACACAACGCTCCAACATGCCCCCTTGTAAGTTCCTGAAACCCTCCTCAAATCAGACTATTTCAGTATTCTAAGACTTGTACTTTAGTTCTTAGTATTAGAGACAGATACTGTTGCCCATCACCATGAGGAAATTTATTTGTATAATGTCTGCACGTTCACAATCTATAGTTTTGTAAATGTACATACACTACTGATCAAAAGTTTTGAATATTTTTCAAAATATTTGATGTCTTTGAAAGAAGTCTATTATGCTCACCAAGGCTGCATTGATTTGAACAATTATAAAGCAGTAGTTTTGTGAAACATTATTATTATTTAAAATAGGTTTTCTGGTGTAATATATTTTAACATGCCATTTATTCCTCTGATGACAAAACTCCTTCAGAAATCATTCTAATATGCAGATTTAGTGCTCAAAAACATTTCTTATTATTATCAATGACGATTTAAATGTGGATTTAAATCAGCAAATGCTTAAGATTTAAGATTTATCTTAATCTTAATCATGTCTGGCATGTTGTATGTTTGGCAGCAATACTTTTAACCATAACTTCTGCTTTTTGTTTCTCAAAAAACCTCGTAAGAAGATACCCATGTCCATATTTCAGGATGACAATGCCTAGAAAATATCTTCATTGTAATGTTGAAAAAATGGTCAATAAAAAAAAACTCAGGGAATGAGGAGTGGGTAGCATTTTCTGTTTCAAGTTTTTGTATTACATCACACAGTGGTGTGTGAATTCATGACAGTGTTGATAAAGCACAACTCCCTCACATCTTCAGCACTCATAAATCCCTAGAAGGGCTTTTCTACTCTACTACTGAATGTCACTGTGGGAAGCAGACACTTCACAGTGTACTCCTCCTCTACCAACACCATAACATTTTGGATGCTTTGGATCCGAAATGATTGACTTGGTCTCTTGAGACCAGAGTATGGTTTCCCAGAAGTCTATATTTTGTAAATATGGGTCATAGAAGAGGTTAAATCAATGAGTTTATTGTGCTACAGTAGGTAGTTCCAGTGGTGACAACAACCACTTTTGCGGGCTGTATGGTATTTCTCCAACTCTTTTTCTAGCAAAAATTGACTCATCTCTAAATGAAAACTTAAAGTGAAGGCCTGATTATTTCAGCAGCATTGTCGTTTTTGAATGTTGGTGTTACTTCTGCTATGTATTCCTTTTGTACCATAGTCCTATTTTGTGCTAAGAAACAAGTCACCTGATACTTCCCAAGTGGTTCCACCTGTCCGCTTTAAGTCTGAGCATGATTAAGTAGACTATATAACACTTTTAATTGTCAGCAAATTACTTGTCTGTAAAAGTTTTGGTTCAATATACTAACCTGTTGACTTAAACCTACACTATATATTTTTTAGTTTTATTTAGTAACTTTCAGGAGGGTGTAGTCATTTTTGCAACACAACATTTCATCTTTGATAAGAAAATCTTGTTTTCCTCGATAATTTTGACATTCTTCTTTGGTAACTGATCAAGCAGGCTTGTGGGAACATTATACCTTCAAAGAACTCCAATCTGTCTTCTTAGTAAAGAGTAATTGCTGAATTTGTTGTTTTAGAGAGGTGTACTCATTTATGCTGTGCACTGTACATCAATATAATTTCAAGCTTGATTTTTGTATTTTTCTTATACAATTAAAAATAAATAAATAAATACATACATATGAAATACAATTAAAATAAACATGTAAGATTATTTTCATTGTGATTTAATAATTAGTGAATTAAAGGGTTAATAATAACCATCTTTTACCAAACCATAAAAACTTCTAGGAGACAGAAAGTGTCTGATTACTAACAGGCATTTCCCCCTCATCTATTTTGTAGCAAATCCAACATTAGATTCCAGCAACAGCTGTTGTGACAAAGCAATTGCAAGCAGGTCTGCATACAACACAGCTTTAAAATGGATGGATTCTTTTCAAAATTCTAAAAAAGACTGCCTAAGAATGTTACCAAATGGAAAAAATATTGAAACCTGCAACAGGTACCAATCTTTTATTTAAAGATCTAAAAAATTGTATGAACTTTGTGCTGATTTGGTTGTATCCCTGTTAAAATCATAATGCAGGGCAGAGAGAGAGGCCATACACAACATTATAGATACAACTGAGCAATCGAAGGACTACTATCTTAAGGATCTTGCCATTGCTGTAGTTAAGCCGAACCCAGTCCCAACAAATGGACAAATACCAATCCCCGCTCTAAAAGTAAGAATTTTCTTCAAAAGACAAATAAGGACAGATGGTCTCATTTTATAAAGACTTTCTTTAAGATGAAACTGAGACTATGTAACAGCTTTCAGCTTACATTTTTGACACTGTTTAAAAAGGTCATGTAAAAATTTATTATAGGTGTTAATACAGCAATTTTTCCTACTTAATTTCTTTTTATTTTATTTAAGGTGTCTGATCAAACTCGAACAGTACAGATAAGGATCCCAGTGGAGCCTTTCCTAGAAGTCCGTGCTACCGATCAGAAATTCGGAATAGTTACTTACGGTTCCAGTCAGCAGTTTAATGTAAAGTTTTTCATTTGGTGTTCTGACTGTTCTATCTGTTTAATCTTTTGAAACTGTTCTTTAACCTTTCAGTCTTTACTATATTAACCTACATGTTGTCTGTGGTTCTGTATTTACAGCTGAGAAATGCTTCTATAATGTCTGAAGTCATACGGGTTGAAGTTGTTGGACGTAGCATTAGGAATTTGACAAATCCACTTGAAATACTTTTCCCAGTGAATAATTACACAAACCACTCAAACGTAAGCATACCTTTTCAAAATGTAATAAATAAATAAGTTATAATTTGCTTATTTTGTTTTTGTCCCATATATTCATAGAAAATCTACAAATATTCCTGTCAGTACTTTGATGAACAAGGTAGGTGGGAACTAAGGGAACAGTTGATTTATATATATATATATATATATATATATATGAAGAATCTTCATGCAGTTATTTTCCAAGTAGTGTGTCAAGCACTAAAAAGCACCATAAAAGTGGTCGAAATGACTGTATTTCAAGTCAAACTGTCTGGAATTGAAGTTATTCACTGAAAATTCTACTGTGATGCCATCGATTTCAAATTTCATTCACATCTATTTAAATATGCTACCTTTAAGGCTGGTTCACACCAAGAACGATAACTGTAATGATATTAGTGTCCACACCAACAGACAATAATGTTTTGTTCTGTTAGAATAAGAACACGCTGCAGTTATTCCGTCCCCTTGTGAAAAAGAGTTACACTTATTTTTATGGTGAACTACTATGCTTTAATGTCATTTCCTCTGAAACTTGAATGTGATGTTTACATTTGTATTTATTTCTGTAATTGAAATACTTGTAGGGATAAACTTCAAAGTTAATATTTTAACATATTTTAAGTATATTTTAAGTATGTTAGTCAACACATTTAAAATAAGTGAACTTCTTAAAAGCATAAAAGTTGATTAAACTAAATAATTTTAATATATTTAATATATTAATATATAATTATTTTTAAGTTCATTTTAAACGTTTTATTTGACATTATTACAAAGTCTACTTTTTAGAAGTAGTTAAAGGATGAGTTCACTTCCAGAATAAAGATTTCCTGATTGTTTGCTCACCTCCATGTCATCCAAGATGTTCATGTCTTTCTGTCTTCAGTTAAAGATAAAAACTCCATCTTATTTTCTCCTCCAACTTCAAAATCATCCAACAACGTTATTCTACCTTCTTTTGTAAAAGGCGCTTGACTTTCATTGTGCATTTGCAGAAATTTTGGTTTTGGTTTAACTATTCCTTTTAAAAGTAAAAAAAAAAAAAAAAAAGCTAAACTGACAAACCTATAGCGTTATTGCATATGCCATTTGTTATTTTTTGTATAAAATGTTTTCATACAAATGGAATATGTAGGAAACAACACCTGGAAAACGGATGGCTGTAACACCACTCGGATCAGTGATGATTATGTGAAGTGCTCCTGTGACCATATGACCCCTTTTGCTGTGCTTCTAGTGAGTACTGAACCATTCATTCAGGCCATTACTAAACGTGTAAGGCCACAGAAATCGCTCTGTGCTGATACAGTTTTAATTGAAATCTCTCCTCCACTACCACATATACCCTTTGTCATTTCTCTCTTATTAGGTTGAGGTGAATAACATTGATGCACAGCAGTGGGAAATCTTGTCATATATCAGCTACGTAGGCTGCAGTCTGTCTGCAGTCTTTTCTGCTTCCTCTATCTTGACGTACATTTTCAACAGGTGCCAGGTTCTTCTGTTTTCATATAAATGTTCACATTATTCTTCATAATTAAAGAATTCAAATTCATACAGTACATATGTTTTGACAGGAATGCAAGGGCTGAAGTGTCCAGCAGTATTCACGTGTCTCTGAGCGCCGCTCTGTTTCTCCTCAACATGAGCTTCATGTTCAGTGAGTGGGCCGCTACATGGACAGTGAATGAAGTGTGTGTGTTTATTGCTGTGACTATACACTACAGCCTCCTGTGTACGTTCACCTGGATGGCTATTGAAGCCTTGCACCTCTACCTTCTTCTGGCCAGAGTCTTCAATATTTATATCAAATACTACATGGTCAAGTTGTCCCTGATCGGATGGGGTGAGCATCAAGACTAAATGCACAGTAACATTACAAACACAGACTCATAGAAACAATTTATAAGTCAATAGCGGCAGTGTTTAAAACATATTAAAAAGCATCATAAATATCAAAATTGTTACAGCAATTAAACTTGTAAAAATAACTCTAAAACCATTTGTCATAGACTCAAGTGTCAGCTATCACTAGAATCCTTGGATCAAGACGAAGCAGCTGTATAAATTCTATTTCATTTCCACTATAAAAAAAATCTGCCAAAGGAAAACCTTAGAACTATGAGATATAAGATGTAAACTCGTTATCACAAGAAATGGATTAGCAAAAAAAAAAAAAAAAAAAAACAGCAGAATTTTGTGAGATATGAACTCGCAATTGTATGAAAAATGTCAGGATTGTGAGATTAAACGTTACAATTACAGTATGTTTTTAATTTGTTTTTATATTTATTATATTTTTATTCTGTCGTGTGTACTGTCAATTTCATTAACAGAAACAAAAAGATGAAAACTGAGAATTCTGAGGGGAAAAAGTGCAAACTCACAATTACAAAGTTTATAACTTGCAACTGTGAGATATAAAGTCAGAATTGTGAGATCAAAAATTCACAGTTACATTTTATATATTTTTGTTCAATGCAGAAATAATCATCCCTAGAAAACTGCTATAAAATCAAAGACATCTAAATTGCGCGTCGTTCCAATTTGAGGTTAATATCTCAGATAATTAACTTCAGTAGTGATCCATAAGGACACCCTAACCACCTTATTTTTTTATTTTATTTTTTTGTTAGAGTGGAAAAATGTCATTTTAATTTAAATTTAATGTGTCTGTACAAAACAGCTAATTTTGTTGCTTAATATTGCAAACTGGTGTGTCTTTCCACATTATGAACACACTGGTTTGTAGTGCAAAAAGTTGTACTGTTTACTACACTGTACTCTGTTTCTTCTAGTTATTTCCCTATATTGGCTAATGAACCGGAAGTCTCACACATTCACAAAAAACGGCTTATGTCCATGTTGAAAAATAAGGTGGATCGAGTGTTTTCACGACGCGTCATCAGTCGGCTATATTGGTGGCACAGAATGTAGACAATGCCACTGAACCGAATGAAATGCGCATATTTTGCTGTTTATTGCTGCCTTTACTAATCTGGGAAAAATATTAAGAGTACTATAGACTGCCATAAGTTATAACAAATCAAGGAGAACAGTGCAAAAAACTGAGAAACAAACAGCATTTGTGGTTGCCCGAACTGAACCAGGATTTCCAGGGCAAGAATCTTGACAACATACATCACATACGTACATATCTTTACCACCTATTAACTTTAGTTTGTCAAAACATTGCACCCTTTCCTGCTTACTAAGTCCTTCTCTATAGGATTTAGCAGCTCCTATATGTTTTTTTACTTCCCATGGTTTAGACAGCATGAATTAGCAGAACGTATTCAGGAGTAGTTTCCAAGTAGTACAATCCATAATTTACATTTTACATTTGTTTACATTTGAGTATCTCCAATATGGCTTCGCATTCGGGTAACTGACCGAAGTATGTATGTATTTCCATACTTTTCACAGTATGGGCAGTACTTCAGTATTTTTATTTTTACAAAAAAACAAAAAAACAAAAAACGGAAAGAACATGAAAGCAACTGGTCTATTATTTTTGTGTTGAAGATATGATGCATCATAAATATTTGTATTTCTTTGTTTTAGACACTTTTAGACAAAAACTCTTGGCATGCAAACTAACTTGCCATAATTGTACATGTACATCTCGATTTCATAATCAAGGCCCCTTATAACTCTGATATGTACTTGTTACAAATTAATAAAATAATTTCCTATAATCATGTCTTTTGAAAATTAGAAAATCACCAAATTAAAAAAAAGGTTAATAGGAATAACAATGACAGTTTACATGTTAAGCATTGAAAAGTAGGCTAAAGAAACCCAGACATGATGTGACATTAGAAACATTAAGAAATGAAAGATTAAAGTGTAGATTTGCTCATCCTGCAATCCTTTCCTCTTGACAGGAGTCCCTGCTGTTATTGTTGGATGTTTGCTGTCAATTCAGCAACTCACCCATCCATTTTATGGCACCAAAAATGTGACCTTATCAAATTCAAATGCAGCAAATCCAGTGTGAGTCCTCATAACCTTTTCATTTTTACCTTGCTTTGATCTCTTCTTTAACTTTCAAAATTGTTTATTGTTTGTTGTTTAGTTGCTGGATCACAGACCGTCTCATCCTATATGGCGTGAACCTTTGCTACTTGACCATCATCTTCCTGTTCAACACAACAGTTCTAATCACAGTGTCCAGACAGATCTTTAAGCTTAAGAAAGTAGACAACAAGCCTAAGAAAATACCTGTGAGGGATGTCAGCACAGTGCTAGGCCTCATGTGTCTGCTGGGTACATCATGGGGTCTGGTTTATCTTGGCTCTGGATACACTAGCTACCCGATACTCTATGTGTTCTGCATTTCAAACACAATGCAAGGTAGGTTTATTCTTAGTCACAGAATCTTAGTGGAGGTAAATAAATAAACATATAAAATGTCTGAATGCACAGTGTTGTACAATATGATAATACAGTTGTTTTGTCCATCAACCTTATTGTTGACAGGGTTTTCTATCTTTCTGTGGATATGCCGGACAACAAGGCCAGAAAAACAGAAAGCAGCACATACCAAGTCTTTATCCACTGTGGATACCTTCACCATTGAAAAACAAAAGCAGTAGCCTATGCCAATGGAGATGAGTTTGAGCTGTTTTACAGCTACATACCATTGGTCTTGGTATTTATTTTTTTAACAGTCCTTTTGGTGCCTCTAGAGGAGAAACAGTTCCACACTCTGGCTGTGTCTGAAATTGCCTCTAAAGCCTTATTCGCCTTATTTTACAATGTGGGCGTAAGCTATTTTCTTTGAATGTGTGATTCATAAGCCACCATAGGTATATAATAAGACAGATTAAACTATACAAAAATAGCTTAAACAGGTAAAATAACTGTAAGTGAATAACACAGGAAGCCTCACAAATTCAAGTTGCCGCATCAGCTTTTATGTTAAAAATAGGTTGAATACAGTAAACTATTTAAAGGGGACAGCTATTCGTAGTGACTTCTGAAACCAATGGACAGTGCTGAGTATGCTCATTTAAAGCTAGAGAAAGATGTAATGCACTGGGAACGTCCCGATATACTTCAAATGAAATCAAACTGGTGTCATTTCAGAGAAAAATGTTTTTTTTGCACACTAAATAATACTACACATGTGGATACAACATCACTGTCTGAATTTACTACTCATTTTAATTTGCTTACTGAAGTAGACTAATGTTAGGAATAGTGAGTGATGGTATAGGGTGCGAAAATGATAATATTTTTGAATTGAGAGATTTTCACTTTGTTTACTATACAGATGTGTGATGCACATCAATTTAAAGTAAATCAGAAGACAGGTAATGGGTAACTTTTCTCTTTTTTTCTTCCATATACTGTATTTATTTAAATTGCATATTTTGTTTAAAAATGAATTGTAATACAAAAGTGCAAATGCATGTACATTTAGCAATAAAGCCAAGTCTAAAATGCAGAGTTATTGTGTGAGTCTGTTGTGTCCATTAGTTACACAAAAATATTGCCAGTACATTTTAACTAGTTTTCCTGTAGCTTAAAAGTATAGCATGCCCATAGCACTGGCAACAACATAGATGTGTATGTAATAATGTATGAAGTGCATAAAGGTAACTGCATTAAGAAACTATTCAGACTTCTTCATTTTTTAAACACATTCTTATGTTGCAGCCAAATGAAAAAATGTTTTAAACTAGTATTTTTCTTTTTTGGGGGGGGAAGGAGTGTGGAATGATGTTGATTGATGATGAAAACAATGAAGAATTTTATCATGAGGTATGATTACTGATTACATATGGTACGTATACAGTTGAAGTCAAAAGTTTACATACACCTTGCAGAATCTGCAAAATGTTAATTATTTTATACCTGATCTTCACATTCAAATTTAATTCAAGTTTTTACCCCAAAAACCAACCAACCCCATCGCTCAGTTGTCCTCAGTGTGAAAAGATGGATCTCAAAATCATACAGTCATTGTTGTAAAGGGTTTAAATACTCAAAATTGCTGACAGGAATTGGATTTGTTGGATCCAAAGGATTTTTCTGAAGAACAGCAGGCAGTTTAACTGTTCTGAACAAACAAGGGACTCATGAACAACTATCACTAAACAAAAAAAAAAAAAAGAAAATATTTAGGTAACAACACATTAGAAACCATGTGTATGTAAACTTTTGAATTTATGTAAAATCAATTATTATTGTGGACTATATGTAAATGTATTTTATGCGAAATATCTTATTCAGGCCAGTATTAAATAAAAAAATAGCATGCATTTTGTATGATCCCTCTTATTTTGGTAAAATAATGAACATTTTGCAGATTCCGCAAGGTGCATGTAAACATTTGACTTCAACTGTACATGGTTTATATTGCCCTGTGGTTTATCTTGAATTTCATAACATGATTTTAAAACTTAAAATGTATTTCTTTTTTTAACTTTTAAATTTAGACCACATTACTAGATTCCCTTTTGACTTTATGAATACACATAAATGACAGCTTAATGATTTTTTTTTTTTTTTTTTTTGTAAATTTATTTATCCATAAGAAAGGTAACACCAGTGACAATTTTCATTAAAAATGCATTTTACTAAATGGCTGCTGCTAGTTATCAAACCACATGTTGTCAATCATGGTATACTTACTAAATTAAGTAGTTTTATCTATTGTACTCTAGTATTTTACAGTTCCCTAACAATAAAGTAAGTAGGTCAACTCAAGCTTTATATGAAATCAGGAGATAAATGAAAATTTCTGACAATTGAAAAGAGACTGCCTTAATATTAAGGCCTGCCTTAACAGATTTTCAGAAAATAGGAAGGAGGTAGTCGAGTGATGTCATCCGTGTGATTTTTTTTTCCAAAATAAAAGACTTTTGTTAAAAGGTAATGCAGTGACACAGTTTCAGGGGACCACTGTTTTCATCATATGTTTTATAATAATTATTTGGTATTTTGTTTTTGTTTTTACATGATAAATTTGATAGTTATGAGTAGACCTTTGCATTTTAAATGGTTGAAAATTCAGCTTTTGAACTCAAAATAAAGCACTTCCCTCTGTACATGGCTGTGGGGACAAGCTGTTTTGTGGTACTTGGAATTCTATATAATTAATAAAAAATAATAATGCCACATTGATGGCTCAGGAAAGTGTAATTGTTCAAATAACATATTGTTTCATCTTAAAATATTTAAAAAAATGTAACCCTAATGTGTATTTCAATTGTAATATTTATAAGGACAGAAAAGTGGACATTTCTGTAGAATGACCCAGTCATAGGTTAGTATGCATGCCAATATAAAACTTTTAGTTTGGAATATTTGCATATGAGGAAAAGGAGCAGTGAGATATTTAAATGTCATCATGCAAACATTCGTGACAGTCAAGTCAAACACCAACATGCAAACAGTCATGACAGAGATGATGTTATTTAATTTCTTCCTTAAAGTTACAAAGCAAACTGTACTATGTTTGTTGTGGGCTCAAATTTTGTAACACTTTTTGTTATATATTACAACTATGCTAAGAATTACTCAGTATTTTGACTCTCAATAATGGAATTCAATGAATTTAACATCAGGCTTTTTTTTTATTTCTTTTCCTAGATCACAGAACTTAAAATTACAGTTGTTGACAGTTTGTATTAAATGTGAGAGACTAAACTTTTTAACTTTATTAAATAATTTCC